>NC_091990.1:86134819-86385066 GCF_044704955.1 Pristiophorus japonicus
TCTCTCTCTCCCACCCCGTGTCTCTCTCTCTCCCACCCCGTGTCTCTCTCTCTCCCACTCCGTGTCTCTCTCTCTCCCACCCTATGTCTCTCTCTCTCTCTCCCACCCCGTGTCTCTCTCTCCCTCCCCATGTCTCTCTCTCTCCCACCCCGTGTCTCTTTCTCCCTCCCCGTGTCTCTCTCTCTCTCCCTCCCCGTGTCACTCTCTCTCTCCCTCCCCGTGTCTCTCTCTCTTTTCTCGCCCCGTGTTCTGTCTCTCCTCCCGCCGAGTCTCTCCCCCCTTCATGTCTCTCTCTACGTCTCCCACCCCCCCCCCACCCAACGTGTGTCTCTCTCTCTTTCCCGCCCGTGTCTCTTTCTCTCCCGCCCGTGTCTCTCTCTCTCCCCCGCCCGTGTCTCTCTCTCTCCCACCCCGTGTCTCTCTCTCTCCCACCCCGTGTCTCTCTCTCTCCCACCCCGTGTCTCTCTCTCTCCCCCACCCCATGTCTCTCTCTCTCTCTCCCACCCCGTGTCTCTCTCTCCCTCCCCATGTCTCTCTCTCTCCCACCCCGTGTCTCTCTCTCCCTCCCCGTGTCTCTCTCTCTCTCCCTCCCCGTGTCTCTCTCTCTCTCCCTCCCCGTGTCTCTCTCTCTTTTCTCGCCCCGTGTTCTGTCTCTCCTCCCGCCGAGTCTCTCCCCCCTTCATGTCTCTCTCTACGTCTCCCACCCCCCCCCACCCAACGTGTGTCTCTCTCTCTTTCCCGCCCGTGTCTCTTTCTCTCCCGCCCGTGTCTCTCTCTCTCCCCCGCCCGTGTCTCACTCTCCCGCCTGTGTCTCTCTCTCTCCCGTCCGTGTCTCTCGCTCTCCCGCCCGTGTCTCTCTCTCTCTACCGTCCGTGTCTCTCTCTCACCTGCCCGTGTCTCTCTCCCCCGCACGTGTCTCTCTCCCCCGCCCGTGTCTCTCTCTCTCCCGCCCGTGTCTCTCTCTCTCCCCCACCCGTGTCTCACTCTCCCGCCTGTGTCTCTCTCTCTCCCGTCCGTGTCTCTCGCTCTCCCGCCCGTGTCTCTCCCTCTCTACCGCCCGTGTCTCTCTCTCACCTGCCCGTGTCTCTCGCTCTCTCCCGTCCGTGTCTCTCGCTCTCCCGCCCGTGTCTCGCTCTCTCTCCCCGCCCACTCCAATCTCTTTCTACCTCCCCCCGTGTCTCTCCCCTTCCCCCATGTCTCTCTCTCTCTCTACACCCCCATGTCTCCCTCTCTCTCCCTCCCCGTGTCTCTCCCCCATCTCTCACTCTCCTCCCGTGTCTCTCCCCCATCTCTCTCTCTCCCCATCCCCGTGTCTCTCTCTTCCCCCGCCCACCCCAGTCTCTCGCTCTCTCCCGCCCATGTCTCTCTCCCCCCGTGTCTCACCCCCTCCTCCCATGTCTCTTCCCGTGTCTCTCTCTCTCTCTCCCTCCCCGTGACTCTCTCCCTTTCTCTCTCTCTCCCACCCCGTGTCTCTCTCTCTCTCTCCCCGTGTCTCTCTCTCTCCCTCCCAGTGTCTCTCTCTCTCACCCCATGTCTCCCTCTCCCACCCCGTGTCTCTCACTCCCCCCGTGTCTCTCTCTCTCCCCCGTGTCTCTCTCTCTCCCTCCCCGTGTCTCTCTCTTTCTCCCAACCCATGTCTCTCTCTCTCCCCCCGTATCTCTTTCTCTCCCTCCCCGTGTCTCTCTCTCTCTCTCTCTCTCCCACCCAGTGTCTCTCTCCCTCCCACCCCGTGTCTCTCTCTCTCCCAACCCGTGCCTCTCTCTCTCCCACCCCGTGTCTCTCTCTTCCCCCGCTCCGTGTCTCTCTCTCTCCCTCCCCGTGTCTCTCTCTCTCTCCCTCCCCGTGTCTCTCTCAATCTCCCCGTGTCTCTCTCTCTCTCTCCCTCCCCGTGTCTCTCTCTCTCTCCCACCCCGTGTCTCTCTCACTCTCCCCGTGTCTCTCTCTCTCCCTCCCAGTGTCTCTCTCTCTCACCCCATGTCTCCCTCTCCCACCCCGTGTCTCTCACTCCCCCCGTGTCTCTCTCTCTCCCCCGTGTCTCTCTCTCTCCCTCCCCGTGTCTCTCTCTTTCTCCCAACCCATGTCTCTCTCTCTCCCCCCGTATCTCTTTCTCTCCCTCCCCGTGTCTCTCTCTCTCTCTCTCTCTCCCACCCAGTGTCTCTCTCCCTCCCACCCCGTGTCTCTCTCTCTCCCAACCCGTGCCTCTCTCTCTCCCACCCCGTGTCTCTCTCTTCCCCCGCTCCGTGTCTCTCTCTCTCCCTCCCCGTGTCTCTCTCTCTCTCCCTCCCCGTGTCTCTCTCAATCTCCCCGTGTCTCTCTCTCTCTCTCCCTCCCCGTGTCTCTCTCTCTCTCCCACCCCGTGTCTCTCTCACTCTCCCCGTGTCTCTCTCTCTCTCTCCCCGTGGCTCTCTCTCTCTCTCCCTCCCCGTGTCTCTCTCTCTCTCCCACCCCGTGTCTCTCTCTCTCTCTCCCCGTGTCTCTCTCTCTCTCCCACCCCGTGTCTCTCTCTTCCCCCGCTCCGTGTCTCTCTCTCTCCCTCCCCGTGTCTCTCTCTCTCTCCCACCCCGTGTCTCTCTCGCTCTCCCCGTGTCTCTCTCTCTCTCTCTCCCCGTGGCTCTCTCTCTCTCTCCCTCCCCGTGTCTCTCTCTCTCTCCCACCCCGTGTCTCTCTCTCTCTCTCCCCGTGTCTCTCTCTCTCCCTCTCCGTGTCTCTCTCTCTCCCACCCCATGTCTAACTCTCTCCCTCCCCGTATCTAACTCTCTCCCTCCCTGTGTCTCTCTCTCTCTCTCTCCCACCCCGTGTCTCTCTCTCTCTCTCTCCCACCCCGTGTCTAACTCTCTCCATACACGTGTCTCTCTCTCTCCCTCCCAGTGTCTCTCTCCCTCCCACCCCGTGTCTCTCTCTCTCCCACCCCGTGCCTCTCTCTTCCCCGCCCGTGTCTCGCTCTCTCCCTCCCCGTGTCTCTCTCTCTCCCTCCCCGTGTCTCTCTCTCTCTCCCTCCCCGTGTCACTCTCTCTCTCCCTCCCCGTGTCTCTCTCTCTCTCCCTCCCCGTGTCTCTCTCTCTCTCCCCCAGTGTCTCTCTCTCTCTCCCACCCCGTGTCTCTCTCACTCTCCCCATGTCTCTCTCTCTCCCTCCCCATGTCTCTCTCTCTCTCTCTCCCTCCCCGTGTATCTCTCTCTCTCTCCCTCCCCGTGTATCTCTCTCTCTCCCACCCCGTGTCTCTCTCTCTCCCGTCCGTGTCTCTCTCTCTCTCCCGCCCGTGTCTCTCTCTCTCTCTCCTGCCCGTGTCTCTCTCTCTCCCACCCCGTGCCTCTCTCTCCCTCCCCTTGTCTCTCTCTCCCCCGCCCGTGTCTCTCTCTCTCCCAACCCCTGTCTCTCTCTCTCCCAACCCCTGTCTCTCTCTCTCCCAACCCGTGTCTCTCTCTCTCCCTCCCCGTGTCTCTCTCTCTCCCACCCCGTGTCTCTCTCTCTCCCACCCCGTGTCTCTCTCTCTCCCACCCCGTGTCTCTCTCTCTCCCACCCCGTGTCTCTCTCTCTCCCACCCTATGTCTCTCTCTCTCTCTCCCACCCCGTGTCTCTTTCTCCCTCCCCGTCTCTCTCTCTCTCCCTCCCCGTGTCACTCTCTCTCTCCCTCCCCGTGTCTCTCTCTCTTTTCTCGCCCCGTGTTCTGTCTCTCCTCCCGCCGAGTCTCTCCCCCCTTCATGTCTCTCTCTACGTCTCCCACCCCCCCCCACCCAACGTGTGTCTCTCTCTCTTTCCCGCCCGTGTCTCTTTCTCTCCCGCCCGTGTCTCTCTCTCTCCCCCGCCCGTGTCTCACTCTCCCGCCTGTGTCTCTCTCTCTCCCGTCCGTGTCTCTCGCTCTCCCGCCCGTGTCTCTCTCTCTCTACCGTCCATGTCTCTCTCTCACCTGCCCGTGTCTCTCTCCCCCGCCCGTGTCTCTCTCCCCCGCCCGTGTCTCTCTCTCTCCCGCCCGTGTCTCTCTCTCTCCCCCACCCGTGTCTCACTCTCCCGCCTGTGTCTCTCTCTCTCTCCCGTCCGTGTCTCTCGCTCTCCCGCCCGTGTCTCTCTCTCTCTACCGCCCGTGTCTCTCTCTCACCTGCCCGTGTCTCTCGCTCCCTCCCGTCCGTTTCTCTCGCTCTCCCGCCCGTGTCTCGCTCTCTCTCTCTCCCCTGCCCGTCTCTCTCTCTCCCGCCCATGCTCTCTCACCCCGCCCACTCCAATCTCTTTCTACCTCCCCCCGTGTCTCTCCCCCTCCCCCCCATGTCTCTCTCTCTCTCTACACCCCCGTGTCTCTCTCTCTCTCTCCCTCCCCATGTCTCTCCCCCATCTCTCACTCTCCTCCCGTGTCTCTCTCTCCCCCCGCCCACCCCAGTCTCTCGCTCTCTCCCGCCCATGTCTCTCTCCCCCCTGTCTCACCCCCTCCTCCCGTGTCTCTCTCTCTCCCTCCCCGTGACTCTCTCCCTTTCTCTCTCTCTCCCACCTAGGGTCTCTCTCTCTCTCTCCCCGTGTCTCTCTCTCTCCCACCCCGTGTCTCTCTCTCTCCCACCCCGTGTCTCTCTGTCTCTCCCACCCCGTGTCTCTCTCTCCCTCCCCTTGTCTCTCTCTCCTGCCTGTGCCTCTCTCTCCCCCGCCCGTGTCTCTCTCTCCCGCCCGTGTCTCTCTCTCCCACCCCGTGTCTCTCTCTCCCTCCCCTTGTCTCTCTCTCCCGCCCGTGTCTCTCTCTCCCCTGCCCGTGTCTCTCTCCTCCGCCCGTGTCTCGCTCTCCCGCCCGTGTCTCACTCTCCCCTGCCCGTCTCTCTCTCTCCCGCCCGTGTCTCTCACTCTCCCGCCCGTGTCTCTCTCTCTCCCACCTGTGTCTCACTCTCCCCTGCCCGTGTCTCTCACTCTCCCGCCCGTGTCTCACTCTCCCCTACCCATGTCTCGCTCTCCCCTGCCCGTGTCTCTCACTCTCCCGCCCGTTTCTCTCTCTCTACCGCCCGTGTCTCTCTCTCTCCCACCCGTCTCTCTCTCTCTCCCCTGCCCGTCTCGCTCTCTCCCGCCCGTGTCTCGCTCTCGCTCCCCGCCCACTCCAATCTCTTTCTACCTCCCCCCGTGTCTCTCCCCCTCCCCCCCATGTCTCTCTCTCTCTCTACACCCCGTGTCTCTCTCTCTCTCCCTCCCCGTGTCTCTCCCCCATCTCTCTCTCTCCCCCTCCCCATGTCTCTCTCTCCCCCCGCCCACCCCAGTCTCTCGCTCTCTCCCGCCCATGTCTCTCTCTCCCGTGTCTCTCCCCCTCCCCGTATGTCTCTTCTCGTGTCTTTCTCTCTCTCCCTCCCCATGACTCTCTCCCTTTCTCTTTCTCTCCCTCCACGTGTCTCTCTCTCTCCCCCCGTGTCTCTCCCCCATCTCTCTCTCTCCCGCCCCATGTCTCTCTCTCCCCCCCTCCCAGTGTCTCTCTCTCTCTCCCCGTGGCTCTCTCTCTTCCCCCACCCACCCCAGTCTCTCTCTCTCTCTCAAACTACCTCTGATGTTTTGTCTCCCACAGAAGCCTCCAGCGGCAGAAAATGTTTCAGTCACGGACTCCAGGCAGACTCGTGGTTTGGCTCAGACTTCCGACTTTGACAAGGCCCAACACAAGAGATTGTTGTGCAAAATCAAAGCACATGGTATTGGGGGTAATATACTGACGTGGATAGAGAACTGGTTGGCAGACAGGAAGCAGAGAGTCGGGATAAACAGATCCTTTTCAGAATGGCAAGCAGTGACTAGTGGAGTGCCACAGGGCTCAGTGCTGGGACCCCAGCTCTTTACAATATACGTCAATGATTTAGATGAAGGAATTGAGTGTAATATCTCCAAGTTTGCAGATGACAATAAACTGGGTGGCGGTGTGAGCTGTGAGGGGGACGCTAAGAGGCTGCAGGGTGACTTGGACAGGTTAGGTGAGTGGGCAAATGCATGGCAGATGCAGGATAATGTGGATAAATGTGAGGTTATCCACTTTGGGGTCAAAAACGCGAGGACAGAATATTATCTGAATGGCAGCAGATTAGGAAAAGGGGAAGTGCAACGAGACCTGGGTGTCATGGTTCATCAGTCTTTGAAAGTTGGAATACAGATACAGCAGGCGGTGAAGAAGGCAAATGGTATGTTGGCCTTCATAGCTAGGGGTTTTGAGTATAGGAGCAGGGAGGTCTTACTACAGTTGTACAGGGCCTTGGTGAGACCTCACCTGGAATATTGTGTTCAGTTTTGGTCTCCTATCTGAGGAAGGACATTCTTGCTATTGAGGGAGTGCAGCGAAGGTTCACCAGACTGATATATGAGGAGAGACTGGATCAACTGGGCCTTTATACATTGGAATTTAGAAGGATGAGAGGGGATCTCATAGAAACATAGTGATTCTGACGGGATAGGACAGGTTAGATGCGGGTAGAATGTTCCCGAAGTTGGGGAAGTCCAGAACCAGGTGACACAGTCTTAGAATAAGGGGTAGGCCATTTAGGACTGAGTTGAGGAGAAACTTCTTCACTCAGAGAGTTGTTAACCTGTGAAATTCCCTGCTGCAGAGAGTTCATTGGATATATTCAAAAAGGAATTAGATATGGCCCTTACAGCTAAGGGTATCAAGGGGTATGGAGAGAAAGCAGGAAAGGGGTACTGAGGGAATGATCAGCCATGACCTTATTGAATGGTGGTGCAGGCTCGAAGGGCCAAATGGCCTATTCCTGCATATATTTGCTATGTTTCCATGTTTATATGACTCCCGCCTTCCCCGTATGCCGCACTGCGCACGGACGACCGAATCGAGGGCCATGCTCAAAAAGGGGGCGGAGTCCAATGCATGCATGCGCAGAAGGACACAAAAAAAGCTAGTGCAAATAGTCACTCTGTTGACGTATATACCATTTAACACTGCCAAAATTCCGTGGTGTCCATTTTCAAGCCCTTGTTTCCTCTGTCTTCTAAATTCACTTTCTACTTTTCTGCTTTCCAATTCCAGCTTTACTTCTCTCCCTACTGAATCTATTCTCCGGTTCCCATCCTCCTGCCAAGCTAGTTTAAACCCTCCCTAACAGCACCAGCAACGCCCCCCCCCCCGCCGTGAGGATATTGGTCCCAGCTCTGATAAGGTGCAGATCCCACCTCCCCCAGAAACTGTCCCAATGCCTCAGGAATCTAAAGCCCTCCCTCCTGCACCATCTCTCCAGGCACGCATTCATCCGTCCTATCCTTCTATTTTCACTAGCACGTGGCACCGGGAGTAATCCAAAGGTGACTACCTTTGAGGTCTTACTTTTTAATCTCTCTCCTAGATCCCTAAAATCTGCCTGTAGGAGTTAATCGACCTTGAACCCAACCTTCGCTATTAGAGCTGATCGCCCTTGAACCGAACCTGCACTATTACGGTTAATGGACCTTTGGCACAGCCAAAGGGAACGCTCACTGGCCAGTGAGTAAAGCAGCCTCATAAAATCCACGGCCAAGTCCGTTAATGACAGGAATCACACACGCTCCTTCCCCCGCAACCCCACCCCATCAAAAGGATTAGAAAAGTGGTATCAATGTTTAAACAGGGTTTCCTTTAGCCTTTTGGTGGGACGCTGGCTTTCTGCCACCACTCCTCTGTGCCACGATCACTGACCTTTCAGCACTGAAGGAGAATATGCGACAAGAGGGCAAAGCTTCTTTGTGAACAAGGCTGCACGGCCTGCGTGAAGATGGCGGCACAGCCCACTCGTGTTCTCTGTGCAGGTGATTTCCAGCCAGTCGGAGGCGTATTCAGCTCTCAGACCATGTATGAAGTGTGACGTGGGACAACAACTAGGGATCAGTTGTAAATCACCATGCCTTGCAGGGATGAGGTGCAAGGGTTATTTAAAAAGAAGTGTGTGACCTACTGCCTTGTTCCCACTGGAATCCCACTGACCGCCATTTTAATTGTTCACGAAAGTTTGGTGGCTGAAGTACCCGCTTAGGACGGGCTTAATTTAGGGCGGGCTTATCTGTACTGCAAAAATGGCCCATGCTCCACCCTTTGTTCTGATTGGTCCCCTTGGAGGATAAGCCACACCTTGAAGTTTCCCAGGAATGTGTCACTGGAATCGCCCAGCCCAAGGTCTCACTGACTTTGCAAATTGTAACTCGATCCACTTTGACTTCCTGATGCGACAGAAGACAGAGCTCCTCAGAAGACAGCAAGGGCCACCCAAAGTGCCTTACCCCAGTCCAAGTACATCCCTCCCTCCAGCTGAAGTGCCTTACCCCAGTCCAAGTACATCCCTCCCTCCAGCTGAAGTGCCTTACCCCAGTCCAACGGCATGCCTCCACCCCACCCCCCAAACCCCACCCCACCCCACCATAGATGGGGCATTGTGTGTGGGTTACGGATTGTTAACAGGTTTATTGAGGTGTGGTTGGGGGTGGGTGGGGGCATGCACTTGGACTGGGGTAAGGCACTTTGGCTGGTGGAGGGATGTACTTGGACTGGGCCTTGCTGTCTTCTGGGGAGCTCTGTCCACTTTCGCTTCAGGAAGTCACTGATGGACAGTGTCGTGACTTCTGGATATCATCCTCTCCAACCATGTCCCTTGTAATGGGTTAGAAGAACGTGATCCATCTCCCCACCCCCCCCCACCCATGTCTCTTACCCCCAACCCCCATCCCACCCGTGTCTCTCTATCTCCCCCCAGCCTCTCTCTCTCTCTCTCCCCCAGCCTCTCCCTTTCCCCCCAGCCTCTCTCTCTCTCCCTCCACAGCCTCTCTCTCTCTCTCTCTCTCTTTCTCCACAGCCTCGCTCTCTCCCCCCAGCCTCTCTCTCTCTCTCTCTCTCACTCCCCAGCCTCTCTCTCTCTCTCTCTCTCTCTCTCCCAGCCTCTCTCCCGCTCTCCCTCTCCCCCCAGCCTCTCCCTTCACAGTCTCTCTCCCAGCCTCTCTCTCTCTCTCTCCCCAGCCTCTCCTTCCACAGCCTCTCTCTCGTTCTCTCCATAGCCTCTCTCTCTCTACCCCCAGCCTCTCCCTCTACCCCCAGCCTCTCTCTCTCTCTTTCTCTCTCCCAGCCTCTCTCTCTCACTCTCCCCATCCTTTCCCTCCACAGCCTCTCTCTCTTTCTCTCCATAGCATCTCTCTCTCTCTCCACAGCCCCTCTCTCTCTCTCTCCCCCCAGCCTCTCTCACTCTCCCCCCCCCAAGCCTCTCTCTCCCCCTCTCCCCAGCCTCTCTCTCTCTCTCTCTCTCCCCACAGCCTCTCTCTCTCTCTTTCCATAGCCTCTCTCTCTCTCTCCCCACAGCCTCTCTCTCTCTCTCTCTCTCCCCACAGCCTCTCTCTCTCTCTCTCCCCACAGCCTCTCTCTCTCTCTCTCCCCACAGCCTCTCTCTTTCTCTCTCCAAAGCCTCTCTCTCTCTCTCCCCACAGCCTCTCTCTTTCTCTCTCTCTCCCCACAGCCTCTCTCTCTCTCTCTCTCCCCACAGCCTCTCTCTCTCTCTCCCCACAGCCTCTCTCTCTCTCTCTCCATAGCCTCTCTCTCTCTCTCCCCACAGCCTCTCTCTCTCTCTCTCTCTCCCCACAGCCTCTCTCTCTCTCTCCCCACAGCCTCTCTCTCTCTCTCTCCATAGCCTCTCTCTCTCTCCCCAGCCTCTCTCTCTCTCTCTCTCTCTCCCAGCCTCTCTCCTGCTCTCCCTCTCCCTCCAGCCTCTCCCTCCACAGCCTCTCTCTCTCTCTCTCTCTCTCTCTCCCCAGCCTCTCTCTCTCTCTCTCTCTCCCCACAGCCTCTCTCTCTCTCTCTCCCCACAGCCTCTCTCTCTCTCTCTCCATAGCCTCTCTCTCCCTCTCCCCACAGCCTCTCTCTCTCTCTCTCTCCCCACAGCCTCTCTCTCTCTCTCTCTCCCCACAGCCTCTCTCTCCCCACAGCCTCTCTCTCTCTCTCTCCATAGCCTCTCTCTCTCTCTCCCCACAGCCTCTCTCTCTCTCTCTCTCCCCACAGCCTCTCTCTCTCTCTCTCCCCACAGCCTCTCTCTCTCTCTCTCTCCATAGCCTCTCTCTCTCTCTCTCTCTCCCCAGCCTCTCTCTCTCTCTCTCTCTCTCTCACAGCCTCTCTCCTGCTCTCCCTCTCCCTCCAGCCTCTCCCTCCACAGCCTCTCTCTCTCTCTCTCCCCCCAGCCTCTCTCTCTCTCTCTCTCTCTCTCCACAGCCTCACTCTCTCTCTCTCCATAGCCTCTCTCTCTCTAACGCTCCATAGCCTCTCTCTCTCTCTCTCTCCATAGTCTCTCTCTCTCTCTCTCCACAGCCTCTCTCTCTCTCGCTCCCCCGTCCCCCAGCCTCTCTCTCTCTCTCCTCCCAGCCTCTCTCTCTCTCTCTCCCCCCAGCCTCTCTCTCTCCCCCCAGCCTCTCTCTCTCTCTCCCCCCAGCCTCTCTCTCTCTCTCCCCCCAGCCTCTCTCTCTCTCTCTCCCCCCAGCCTCTCTCTCTCTCTCTCTCCCCCCAGCCTCTCTCTCTCCTCCCAGCCTCTCTCTCTCTCTCTCCTCCCAGCCTCTCTCTCTCTCTCTCTCCCCCAGCCTCTCTCTCTCCTCCCAGCCTCTCTCTCTCTCTCTCTCTCCTCCCAGCCTCTCTCTCTCTCTCTCTCCTCCCAGCCTCTCTCTCTCTCTCTCTCTCTCTCCCAGCCTCTCTCCCGCTCTCCCTCTCCCCCCAGCCTCTCCCTCCACAGCCTCTCTCTCTCTCTCTCTCTCCACAGCCTCTCTCTCTCTAACCCTCCATAGCCTCTCTCTCCCTCCACAGCCTCTCTCTCTCTCTCTCCATAGCCTCTCTCTCTCTCTCTCCTCCAACCTCTTTCTCCCCCCAGCCTCTCACTCTCTCCCCCTCGCCTCTCTCTCTCTCTCTCTCCCCAGCCACTTTCTCTCTCTCTCTCTCCCCAGCCTCTTTTTCTCTTTCTCTCTCTCTCCCCCCAGCCTCTCTCTCTCTCTCTCTCTCCCACCCCCCAGCCTCTCTCACTCTTCCCCCCCAGCCTCTCTCTCCCTCTTCCCAGCCACTTTCTCTCTCTCTCTCTCTCTCTCTCTCGCCTCTCTCTCTCTCTCTCTCTCTCTCCCTCGCCTCTCTCGCTCTCTCTACCCCTAGCCTCTCTCTCTCCCCTCAGCCTCTCTCTCTCTCTCCCCCCAGCCTCTCTCACTCTTCCCCCCAGGCTCTCTCTCCCTCTCTCTCTCCCCCCCCCCCCCAGCCTCTCTCTCTCTCTCTCTCCCCAGCCTCACTCTCTCTCTCTCTCTCCCCCCAGCCTCTCTCTCTCTCGCTCCCCCCTTCCCCAACCTCTCTCTCTCTCTCCCCCCAGCCTCTCTCTCTCTCTCCCCCCAGCCTCTCTCTCTCCTCCCAGCCTCTCTCTCTCTCTCTCCTCCCAGCCTCTCTCTCTCTCTCTCCCCCCAGCCTCTCTCTCTCCTCCCAGCATCTCTCTCTCTCTCTCCTCCCAGCCTCTCTCTCTCTCTCTCTCTCTCTCCTCCCAGCCTCTCTCTCTCTCTCTCCCCCAGCCTCTCTCTCTCTCTCTCTCTCTCTACCCCCAGCCTCTCTCTCTCTCTACCCCCAGCCTCTCTCTCTCTCTCTCTCTCCCCCCAGCCTCTCTCTCTCCTCCCAGCCTCTCTCTCTCTCTCTCCTCCCAGCCTCTCTCTCTCTCTCTCTCCCCCCAGCCTCTCTCTCTCGCTGTCAGCCCTAGGCTCACAGCTCTCTGCCCCATGCTTGAGGTGGGCGGGGGGGGGGCGGTGGCAGGGAAGACAGGACCTGCTTCTCGGCACCACGTGGATGGAATGATTCAGACCATGGGATGGGGGGGTGGGGGGGGGAAGCGGGGGGGAGGCAGAGCTTGACAGGGGGTAGGGCTTGTCACATGTCTGTCAAAAAAGTGCAGTACAAATAGTTACAGCGATTAATTTAGAAATCGGGGTCCTAGTAAATCAAAAGGACCCCGATTGCAATTTAACCCAGGGCTTGAGTGGCTCGTGGCTTTGTATTTCCCCCCAGACCGAAGCAGGAAGGATGAAGATGCCACCAAGATGGGTGTAAAACTTTCCCCTCTGGGGTCCAGAGGAACAAGCGTGCTGTTCTAAGCCCCTCTAGGACAATCACGGCCCCCCCGTGTACAGGACAGCCGCCCAACCCCAGCCCCTGCCCTCCCACGAGACCCCCTCCCCAACCCCGCCACTCACCTGTTTGCCAGCGAGCCTTCCCTCAGGGTGGGCCGGCCGACTCCAGCTGCATAGTCGTGATCATTAATCCCCACCACCGCAGGCCACTGACCAGCTACCGCTTTCTGCTCGATTCGGGCGGGGAACTGGTCTTGTAGACAAGACCAAGGAGTTGAAGGGGCCGAAATTGGCCCTTCCCTTACGGCCTGTTACCGCCGGAAATCGGCAGCCACACTGCGGAGTGCAATGGCCGCCAGTTTTTCATGGAATGGCCGCCATTTTGATAATTGCCCTCTTCCGGTATCCCGGCGTCCGGTGACCCACTCCCCCCACTGCCGCTCTGCTGCTACTGATCCGTTCTAAGTGCGTCATCAGAGCACACACCACCAATAGGGCGCCCCCCCCCCCCCACCGAACGTGAAATTTAGCGCTGAAAATCTTGCTCCCGCCGCTCGGTGCCACCAACAGCTTTTTCTGCCGGTGCACTGTGTTGGCAGTGCTTATAAAATGGCGGCGTGGCTGTCATTAAAGGGGAGGAGCTACTGCCATGGCGGCCATCTTATTTTTTTTTGGTCGGTTGACTGCCAGGTCTGGCCGAAAATTATGCCCCCCGCCCCCGCCCGTCTCTTGGGTGCCAGACCAATAGCCCGGCCTAAACCCTCCCTGGTGGCCCAGTGGACCTAACTGACAGAATCGCAGAGCTCGCACGGGCTCTCTCCTTTAAGTGAACGGGAGAGACATGGTGACGCACCAGCGTGATGACATCATCAGCGTTACACTGATGACTGACAGCGGCGGATACTCCGTCCAGCACCCCACTTGCGCCCCTGTAGTGTGCGAACTTCAGCCCCCAGTATGACCGACTTCCGGGCCGCTCAAAAAATGCCAAAGAGCGGAATTTCGTGCAAGACGCCACCACATGTACCACGGTGGTGAAAACAGTTTAAACTCGGCAGGTGCGCCACCTTTTCGGCGGGGGGCAATTTCGGCCACAAAATCTCCCAGGCCTGAAATCTGGGCCAGTGGGTTTATTATCATCAATTGGAAAGCACATGGTGTAGAACAGGCTTGCTGATTGACAATGAGTCCGTGTCGCTCGACTGGTGAACCAACGCCAGTTTCACCCCCGTAATTCTCATTTCCAGCGATGAACAAGTGCCTACACGCAGCAGATACGATTCCAAGTAAACCGTGCATTCTGCCTTTCCCTAAACTCAGCCGAGTCATCTTCCAGAGGATCGGAAAACCATCTGTACCGGGAGAGGGTCGCTTTCTTTCTCCCCTCCCCCATGAGTCTATCCTGTCGGCCTGGCCAATGGGACAGCATGGAGTGTTGGAGGAGCATGACAGACTGCAGCAGCACCGCCTCCAGGACCCCACAACACAGAGACTTTGGAGTCTTTGCACAATCCATAAAATGAGGGAATGTTCAGAGAGATTAGGGAAATAAATGTCTGGAGAGTTTGGACAAGCACTGGCTGAGCGAGGTGCGTGGTGTTAAATGCACTAAGTTACACCAAGAGTTAACAGGTGAGCAACAGCATTGGGAGACTAGGGGGCAGTAATCGCCTGCTCATCAATACACTGACACTCAAGAGTTCATAGTTAGATTTTTAGCTGTCTGTGGGAACTTGTTCAATTCTCTGAGAGTGAGGTCCCGTCAGTAACTAGTTCTCTGCCTGCTTTGTTTCTCCGCAACTCAAAGGATGGCCACAAATCCTTCACCCAGGATCGCAGGCTGTTCAATTGGTCCACCAGGTGACTCTCCGTCTATTGTTGTCCCCAGCCCCAGGCCTGGGCTCAGGCTGGATCACTGGAAACTCCCGAATCGGGAATATGGGGACCAGTGTTTCAAGCCACAATATGAGGGGCAGGGGGGGGGGCAGTGCTACCACTCCATCGTATGGGGGGGGGCAGTACCACTACTCCATTGTATGGGGGGGGCAGTGCCACCACTCTATCGTATGGGGGGGGGTGGGCAGATCTACCACTCCATCGTATGGGGGGGGGGGTGAGATCTACCAGTCCATCGTATGGGGGGGGGCAAAGCTACCACTCCATCGTATGGGGGGGGGGGGCAGTGCTACCACTCCTTGGTACAGTGGGAGGGGGGGGGTCAATTGTAACACTCCTTAGTGGGGTGGTGTGTTTAATATTTCCTGCCTCTATCTACCCAGGATTGCACCCTGGAGTTTAGTTGAGAAGTTGCCAAATAGTCTGTCGATTCTATGGTAACATTTTCTCAAACATGAAGCTCAGTAAAGTTCAAGAACTTTCTTTTACAAAGAACATCTTTTAAATCACCACATTCTCCTTTGATGTTTTCTCTCTTCCTCTCTTACATAACAATACTGAAGATCAAACATTCCGTGTTATTGCTCCAGTCAGTGTTGTCAGATTAATAACCAGCCAATCTCTAAGTACCAGTCACTCCAAGTCATCCACAGAAATCAGTTTTCAGAATGTGTAAAACAAGCAGGGAGATGGACCAGTCAAACACTGAATCGACGAGTAACAAGTGTTAAGAAGACTGGAAGCAATGCAGTGCTGATAATCAGCCACAGTACCACAATTAACTTTACAGCACTGCATTTTCCAGTCATAAATCTTGCAAATTGCACACTGTGGAAGAAAGGTAGAAGTTTTAATGTCAGGTGCCACCTACCTTGAACACACAAGGAATTCGCCACCAGTAACGATCCCAGAACCCCAATAAACAGCTTGTGGAGCATGCTTCCCTCGTGGCGATAACTGTCAGCTGCTTACCCTCTCCCGGCTGAGGATTGAAGTGGACTTCCTCAGACAGTAGCTCCTCTACTCTGTCCCCTAGTGACTTAAGTATTTTTTTTAACTTGGTTTTATTCTGATTCAGGTGGGGGGAGGGAGGGAAGGAGTGACGTGAGATTACAGGCACGAAGAACTCTCTCTCACACACACCCCGCTCTCTGCAAGTTCAGTCACACAGCAGTCAAAAACACTCTCAGCACCACTTAACCAGCACGGTGTGAGGCACAGATTACCCCGGAGAAATATCCCAGTCAACACACAGCAGTTACACACTTGCCCACCTAGCAAACTCCACAAAAGCTAAACAAACCGATGACAACTCAGCACACATCCCTGAATATAGTGCCTCAAAAGTTAAATTGCCTTTTTATTCCAGTTGGTGGTCGGGTGGTTCTGGGCTCACCGGCTGCAATTTAGTTTATTTTTTTCTGTGAAAACTGTTACCCAAATGGCATCGTGTGTGATTTACAAGCTGGAGTTTCGACCATAGGAATTCCCATCAGCTGTATTAAAGGGGAAACCAGTGACACACACTAAAAACTCAGTTTTTGCAGGGGGAGTGAGCATCAGGAATTTGTGAAGGGGGTGAACTCTGGTTTGGCAAAATTCTTTCCTTGGGGCATCTGAGTGTCTCTCATCCCCCTCCTCACTCCTTAACTCTACCCTTCCCCCACACTCCGTCCTGTGACACCCCTCCCCCACACCCCCTCCTCCCCTCACCCCCGCTCCACTCACCCCTGCTCCCCCCTCCCCCACACCCCCTCCTCTCCTCACCCCCGCTCCCCCTCCCCCACACCCCCTCCTCTCCTCACCCCCGCTTCCCCCCTCCCCTCACCTCTGCTGCACCCCTCCCCCACACCCCCTCCTCCCCTCACCCCTGCTCCACCCTACCCTTTAGGAAATTTATCTTTTAGACACTTTCCTTTTGGTACATTTTCCAGCTTTTTGGAGTGAGATTTAATTCTGACTTGACATGAAAGGTGATGGTGAGTGGAGAGCAGGAGATGCCCAGGTGAGTCAGCAAGGTCACATTAACACCTGTGAGAAAGAGCAGCTCCCAGAAATGTCCACTCCTAAGTCCATGCTTTACCCCACCGATAAAGGTATTGAATGGGATGGGTGACCGTGGGGAACCTTGTCTCAGTCCTTATTCGAGAGTGTAGTGGTTATATCACTGGACCAATAATCCACAGGCCTGTACTAATAATTCAGAGAACGTAAGGTTAAATCCTGCCATGGCAGTTGGAGAATTTGAATTCAGTTAAAAATAATGTGGAAATAAAAAGCTGGTATCAGTAAAAATGACCATGATGGATTCCCGTAAAAACCCAGCTGGTTCACTGATGTCCTTTAGGGATGGAAACCGGCCGTCCTTACCCGGTCTGACCTATATGTGACTCCAGACCCACAGCAATGTGGATGATTCATAAGTGACCTAGCAATCCACTCAATTGTATCACACGGTTATAGAGAATATTGAGGAACTAGGGAAGGCCAATCAATGCAGACAACACCCACATCCCAAGAATGAATAATAAAAACATCTCCCAGTGAATCTGTCATTTCCTCACTCAACCAGGCAGCTAGTCAAAAACTAACAGTTGTCATATATGCATTTCACTGTGCTGACTCAGAGGATATAGTATCAATTCTCATAGCTGCCGAGCAGGCTTGAGTTCTTGGAAGATGCTGCTTTGAGCAAGGATGGAAAAGTAATCTTGTGTTCAAAGTCAGTCGGCAGTGGCCATTAGTGTGAGAAAGAACAAGGTCAGCTATCGCAACACTGTGGCCACACAGATCTAATGCCTACACTCTCAAGTTGTATAAGCTAGAATTGCTGAAACGCCAATCGTTCACTATATTCCAACAGGCAGTGGCAAAATCGCGCAATGTGCAAACACTATTCAGTTAATGTTTAACCCATAACCTAAATCCCCATTGGTCTGTCACCAAGTCCATTGAACCAGTATGGGCCCCATGTGTTCGCCAGCCTCTTGGTGGATTTGTGCACACTCACAATAACATTGCAGGGTATTCCAGGGGTGACTTGTACATTTTTCCTCAGCTGGAACTTGAATCAATCTATATTGAATTTTGTTCACAAGGGTTTAACTTCTCTGAACAGCAAGGGTTTAATGATATGTATTCAAGCCAGATGGACCACTTTGTGGAATAGTATACCACCTGACCTCGATATAATAGAGAGCACTCAAATCTAGCTGGGAGCCTGACACAGGAGCTCTGCTGATGGGAGAGACCGGCGATTCTGAGCCTGAATGAATAGCTAGAGCAGACCCAAAAGTTGTAGCACAGCTCATTATACCCTTCCATATCAGGCGTGGCATTGATTAGAAGCATTGCTAGTATGCCCTCTATGCTGCTTCTCAAGAATTCCCAGGTGAGGCATAGGATGTCTAGCGAGACAGGTTCCTAGAACAATACATTGTGGAACCAAAAGGCGAACAGGCTATTTTAGATCATTTCTTGCAATGAGACAGGGTTAATTAGTAACCGCATAGTAAGGGATCTTCTGGGGAAGAGTGATCATAATAATGTTAGAATTTCACATTGAGTTTGAATGTGAGGTATGTAAGTCCGAAATTAGAGTCTTAAACCTAAATGAAGCCAATTACATAGTTATGAGGAGTGAGTTGGCTAAGGTAGATTGGGAAATTAGTTTAAAAGGTATGAAGGTAGTTAATCAATGGCGAACATTTAATGAAATATTTCATAATTCTCAACAATATACATTCCATTGAGAAATAAAAACTCCACGGGAAAAGTGACCCATCCGTGGCTAACTAAAGAAGTTAAGGATAACATTAGATTAAAAGAAGAGGCCTATAATGTTTCCAAGAAGAGCAGTAAGCCTGAGGATTGGGAGAGTTTTAGAAACCAGTAAAGGATGACCATAACATTGATCAAGAGGGAGAAAATAGAATACGAGAGTAACCTAGCAAGAAATATAAAAACAGATTATATGAGCTTCAACAAGTATGTAAAAAGGAAGCGAGTAGCTAAAGTAAATGTGGGTCCCTTAGAGGAAGAGACAGAAGAAATTATAATGGGGAATAAAGAAATGGTAGCGATGGTAAAAAAAATATTTTATATCTGCCTTCATATATATAGAAGCCGGAAAAAGCATACCAAAAATAATGGGGAGCCACGTGCCTCATAAAGCTGAGGAACTTAAAGTAATTAATATTAGTTTTTTAAAAAGTACTCTATTAACTGTCACCTCCTTGGAGCAACCTCTCTCACCATTGACAGATCGCTTCTGCCATCTCAACCTCACCTGCCATCTATTCCAGCAGCATCGGTGCCCTTGAAAAAAATCTCATCTTGGTCCTCAGAATCCCGCCACAATCAGCCCCAACACCAACATCACCAGCAAGCTTCTCCGTAATCACCTGATACTGCACCGAACAATGGCCATCAGCACCAAGCACATTGCTGCCCGTGCTGCCAGGGATGGCCTCACCATGGCCACATTTACTTCACTTGACACTCTGCGCCCTGGCTGCCATATGATGCACTAGGTTGGCACAACCCCACCCCAACAACATAAAGCAACCCTGCAATGCCCAAGCCATTCCTTTCACACTCATCACCATTGTGCAGAGTACCCTTATGTCTGACCATTCACTACAACTCACTAAGCCACTTCCAAAGGTGCACACAAATCTGTCCAAGAACACAAAGTGTTCAAAATAAAGATTTCAATGTTTGACAACACAGCAGAATGTCTACATGAACATTGGTTAAAACTCCCAAGTGCTTACCCTTGTGTGTTGTGAGTTGGTATGATTGAACAAGGATAAGGGTGCATTTGAGGGCTAATGAGATGGGGAAGTGATAGTGTAGATAGAGAGAGCGAGGGATGGGTGGAGGTGCAAGGTCAGTTGGTGTGAGTAAGGATGTGCAGGAGTAGGATAGGGAAGGCAGAGTGATGGGGATGTGATGAGTGGCACAGCAGGATGAGGTGGAGTGTGGCTTTGCAGTAACGTTTCGTGATCTATGAGATCATTGAAAGGTTTGTGCCACTGCAGTCAGGTCCTCCTGACGACATCCCTGCTTGTATCCTCCTGTGCAAACTGCACCCAGGCTGCGTGATCTCCTGGGGAGGTCTTTTCCTCCCATTGGAAGGAAAGAGAACCTCCCTGCATGCTGTAGCTCCCTGCATAAGCATCTGGAGGAAGTCATGGGAGAGCCTGTGTGCTGCTGTGTACCTTTGTGCAGTGTTTGTCAGTGTTTGCAGCAATTCAATGCTGCAAAGCACTGACAGAAGAACTGTCAAAATCAATATGGACATAGTCCCTATTGTGTTCCTAACACAGATGAGACTGCACACAGGGAGGTTAAAGTAACAGTGACCTCAGTCTTTATTAAGACACTCCAGAGTGAGGAACAAGCCTTAGGGGCCGGCTTATATACAGTGTTCCAAGGGATGCCGGGATCCCTTGGGACTTCAGTGGATGCACTCCCTGGTGGCGGAACATGGGAGTGCATGCTTTACAGATACACAACATCACTCCCCCTCCAAAGTCAAAGTGAAAACTATTTACAAGGTGAGGCGGTCGGGAGCCTTTCTTTCCCTGATGGACTGCCTCGGTACAAATGTCTGTTCTGGTGTGTTGGCTGTGCCCTCGCTGGGCTGGCGTGTTGTTGGCCCTGCAGGGCTGCTGGATGAGCCTGGCCTTGCTGGGCTGTTGGGCGTGATGGGTTCGATTTCCTGGTCCGGGGTGGTGTCGTTGATCCTTTGGGTGTGTGTTGTGGGCTCGAAAAACATGGTGTCTGCTGTGGGTTGTTTAGGGCAGTCTGTGAACCACAGCCTCGTTTGGTCCAGGTGCTTTCTGCAAATTTGTCCATTGTCGAGTTTGACTACAAACACCCTACTCCCTTCTTTAGCTATCACCGTGCCCACGATCCACTTGGGACCATGTCCATAGTTTAGCACATACACAGGGTCATTCAGATCAATTTCCCGTGACACAGTGGCGCGACCATCGTTTACATTTTGTTGCTGCCGCCTGCTCTCTAGCTGATCATGCAGGTTGGGGTGAACCAGCGAGAGTTTGGTTTTAAGTATCCTTTTCATGAGCAGCTCAGCCGGAGGCACCCCTGTGAGCGAGTGGGGTCTCGTGCAGTAGCTGAGCAGTACTCGGGATAAGCGGGTTTGGAGTGAGCCTTCTGTGACTCGTTTAAGGCTCTGTTTGATGGTTTGTACTGCCCGCTCTGCCTGCCCATTGGAGGTTGGTTTAAACAGGGCCGAGGTGACATGTTTGATCCCATTGCAGGTCATGAATTCTTTAAATTTGGCACTGGTGAAACATGGCCCGTTGTCACTGACCAGTATGTCAGGCAGGCCGTGGGTGGCAAACATGGCCCTCAGGCTTTCAATGGTGGCGGTGGCAGTGCTTCCCGACATTATTTCACATTCAATCCATTTTGAAAAAGCATCCACCACCACCAGGAACATTTTACCGAGAAACGGGCCCGCATAGTCGACATGGATCCTCGACCATGGTCTGGAGGGCCAGGACCACAAACTTAGTGGTGCCTCTCTGGGCGGGTTGCTCAACTGAGCACACATACTGCATTGCCGTACACAGGACTCTAAGTCAGAGTCAATACCGGGCCACTACACGTGGGATCTGGCTATCACTTTCATCATTACTATACCTGGGTATGTGCTGTGGAGATCCGAGATGAACGTCTCCCTGCCCTTTTTGGGTAGCACTATGCGGTTACCCCACAACAGGAAGTCTGCCTGAACGGACAGCTCGTCCTTTCGCCGCTGGAACGGCTTGATTAGCTCTTGCATTTCAATGGGGATGCTGGCCCAGCTCCCATGCAGTACACAGTTTTTTACGAGGGACAGCAGAGGATCTTGGCTGGTCCAAGTCCTAATCTGGCGGGTCATGACAGGTGATTTATCATTTTCAAACGCTTCCATGACCATCAACAAGTTTGCAGGCTGCGCCACCATCAACAAGTTTGCAGGCTGTGCCATTTCCACCCCTGTGGTTGGCAATGGTAGCCGACTGAGAGCATCCGCACAGTTCTCGGTGCCTGGCCTGTGGCGGATGGTATAGTTATACGCTGATAGCGCGAGTGCCCTCCTTTATATGTGGGCTGAGGCATTAGTATTAATCCCCTTGTTTTCAGCGAACAGGGCTGTGAGGGGCTTGTGATCGGTTTCCAGCTCAAATTTGAGGCCAAACAGGTACTGATGCATTTTCTTTACCCCGAACACACACGCTAATGCCTCTTTCTTAATCATGCTGTAGGCCCTCTCGGCCTTCGCCAAGCTCCAGGAGGCATAGGTGACAGGTTGCAACTTCCCCACAACGTTAGCTTGTTGTAATACACTCCCGACTCCATACGACGACGCATCACATGCTAGCACGAGTCTTTTACACAGGTTTTTCAATACAAGCAGCTTGTTGGAGCATAAAATGTTTCTGGCTTTCTCAAAAGTAATTACTTGTTTTTTTCCCCATACCCAGTTCTCACCTTTACGCAATAACACATGTAGGGGCTCTAAGAGGGTGCTTAACCCCGGTAGGAAGTTACAAAAACAGTTGAGGAGTCCCAGGAACGACCGCAGCTCCGTGACATCTGTGGCCTGGACGTGTTCTTGATAGCTCTGTCTTGGAGTCTGTGGGCCGAATGCCGTCCGCCGCCATCTTTCTCCCCAAAAACTCCACTTCTGTTGCCATGAAGATGCATTTCGACATCTTCAGCCGCAGCCCTACGCGATCCAGTCGCTGGAGGACCTCCTCCAGGTTTTGTAGGTGCTCGGCGGTGTCCCAACCTGTGACCAATATGTCGTCCTGAAAAACCACCGCGCGTGGTACAGACTTGAGTAGGCTCTCCATGTTTCTCTGGAAGATCGCTGCAGCCGACCGAATTCCAAACAAGCATCTGTTGTAGATGAACAGTCCCTTGTGCGTGTTGATACAGGTGAGGCCCTTTAAAGACTCCTCCAGCTCCTGCGTCATGTAGGCCGAAGTCAGGTCGAGCTTGGTGAACGTCTTGCCTCCTGCCAGCATCGCAAATAGGTCGTACGCCTTATGTAGCGGGTACTGGTCCTGTAACGAGAAACGATTAATAGTTACTTTATAATCGCCGCAAATCCTGACCGTGCCATCACTTTTGAGTACTGGAACAATCGGGCTGGCCCAGTCACTGAATTCCACGGGGGAGATGATGCCCTCGCATTGCAGCCTGTCCAGCTCGATTTCCACTCTCTCCCTCATCATGTGAGGAACCGCTCGCGCCTTGTGGTGAATGGGTCGTGCCTCTGGGACCAAGTGGATCCGCACCTTCGCCCCGGAAAAGTTTCCAATGCCTGGCTCAAAAAGGGAAGGAAATTTGTTGAGAACCTGGGTACACGAGGCCTCATCAACATGTGATAGCGCTCAGATGTCATCCCAGTTCCAGCGGATCTTGCCCAGCCAGCTCCTTCCAAGCAGTATGGGGCCATCGCCCGGGACAATCCAAAGTGGCAGTTCGTGCACCGTGCCCTCGTAGGTGACCTTGACCATGGCGTTGCCCAGGACAGTGATAAGCTCTTTGGTGTACGTTCTCAGTTTCGTGTGGATGGGTCTCAGGGCTGGTCTGAGTGCCTTGTTGCACCACAGTCTCTCAAACATCTTTTTATTCATGATGGATTGGCTAACGCCAGTGTCCAGTTCCATGGCTACGGGTAAGCCATTCAATTTTACATTTAGCATTATAGGTGGACATTTCGTCGAAAATGTGTGCACCCCGTGTACTTCAGCATCTGCCTCCTCTCTCTGAGGCTCGAAATTGCTTTGATCCACCATGGACCGATCTTCCTCTGCCATGTGGTGGTTAGCAGGTTTTGCAGGGCTTGCAGCTCGTCTGCAAGCTCTTTGGAGGTATCCCATTGTTCCACAGCTCTTGCAAACATACCCTTTGAAGCGGCATGAGTAGGCTGAATGGAAGCCTCCACAATGCCAACAAGGTGTGAATTGCCTTGCATTCATCCTTTGTTGCAGACTCTGAGTCATCTGGATCACCTGAGGCCTTCTGGCAGTTGCAGACGCGTGGTTACTGCCCTGTACATTTCTCCTCGCAAACACAGTTCCAGTTAATTTATGAACATTGAGTGCTGAGAGATTTGTTTGGTGTTATCACTAGTGGACATAAACGCCTGTGCTATCGCAATGGCTTTACTGAGGGTCGGTGTCCCTACAGTCAAAAAGTTTTCGTAGGATGGTCTCGTGGCCAATGCCCAGTATAAAAAAGTCTCTGAGCATTTGCTCCAGGTAGCCATCAAACTCATATTGTCCTGCAAGTCACCTTAGCTCGGTGACGTAGCTCACCACTTCCTGACCTTCAGATCGCTGGCACATGTAGAACCGATACCTTGCCATCAGCACGCTCTCCCTCGGGTTAAGATGCTCCAGAACCAGTGTACACAGCTCCTCATATGACTTATCTCTGGGTTTCACCGGAGCCAGAAGATTCTTCATGAGGCTATAGGTCAGTGCCCCGCAGACCGTGAGGAGGACCGCTCTCCTTTTTGCAGCGCTTCCTTCTCCGCCCAGCTCATTGGCTACAAAGTACTGGTCTAGCCGTTTGACATAGGCTTCCCAGTCCTCACCCTCCGAGAACTTCTCCAGGATGCCCACAGCTTGCTGCATCTTTGCGTTGGATTCGTATAATCGTCGGCAGTTATTATGTTCCTAGCACAGATGAAACTGCACTCAGGGAGGTTAAAGCAACAGTGACCTCAGTTTTTATTAAGACACTCCAGAGTGAGGAACAGGCCTTAGGGGCCGGCTTATATATAGTGCTCCCAAGGGATGCTGGGATCCCTTGGGACTTCAGGGGATGCACTCCCTGGTGGCGGAACATGGGAGTGCATGCTTTACAGATACACAATAGTCCCTTTAAGGAAACCGGCTGAATACGCGTCATCAGATGACGTCATCAGACCGGTTTTCTGTTAATTGGCCGGAAACACCGCAGAGCGGGCTTAACGAGCCCCATCAACGGAAGATTGCTGTGAGAGAGCGGGCTGGAGCCAAGAGTGCATTCCCCACATGCCAACGATGCCACTCGCACACCCAACTCAAACCCATTAGCAAAATAGAGCCAGTGGATGTATTGGTTGTGATCTTCCAAAGTTCCCTAGATTCTGGAATGGTCCCAGTGGATTTGAATGTAGCAAATGTAACCCCGTTATTCAAGAAAGGAGAGAAAGAGAAAATGGGGAACTGCAGGCCAGTTACCCTGACATCAGTTGGCGGGAAAATGCTGGAATCCATTATTAAGGAAGTGGCAACAGGGTGCTTAGAAAATCATAATATGATTAGGCAGAGTCAGCATGGTCTTATGAAAGGGAAATCTTGTTTCGCAAACATATTGGAGATTTTTAAGGATGTAACTAGCAGGGTAGGTAAAGGGGAACCAGTGGATGTAGTATATTTGCATTTTCAAAAGGCATTCGATGAGGTGTCACATGAAAAGCTGTTACCTTGTGTAACAACCTATGAGGTTTGGGGGTAATGTATATTATAACAGATAGAGAATTGGTTAAAGGACAGGAAACAGAGATTAGGAATAAATAGGTAATTTTCAGTTGGCAGGTTGTTACTAGTGGGGTGCCACAGGGATCAGCGCTGGGGTGTCAGCTATTTACAATCTTTATTAATGACTTAGATAAAGAGACTGAGGGGGAGAAATTTGGTAGAGCCGCATTTGGGGGGCTAAGTTTTATCTTTTGGAACATATAGCGCCTGGCGAGATGGGCTGCAATATTATAGGAAATTGGGCACTTTCACATCAAAAGTGAAGGGAGGCGGTATCTGAGGCACTAACGGCCTCAGTGGGGTGCTGCAGGAGTGCTATTACCAGAGCTACACCCAATTTCAGGTGATTTTCAATCAGCGATAATCAGCCTCCTGCTGATTCCAGTTCTTAAAGGGGATGTAATTTCAGACAGCGCCTGGCCATTTTCATCATTGCTGGAGTTCATTGAGAGCTGGAAGAAAGGTCTGCGATGGCTCCAATGCCTCTTAGAAGAGCCACTCGGTTCAATGACATGCCATTGGAGACATTGGTGGGGGCAGTGGAGAGAAGGAGGGATGCACTGTTTCCACCATCTAGGAAAAGGCCAACGCCACAGGTTTTTAGGGCCAAGTGGGCAGAGGTGGCCACAGAGGTGTCAGCCAGCTCCATGATTGTCAGAAGCCCAACACAGTGCTGGAAAGAAATTCAACGACCTCAGTCGAGTGGTCAAGGTGAGCACATGTGTATACAACTCTTACACACCAGCCTCTGAGCCTCTGTCTGTGCACACTCTGCAAACCAGCACTTAACCCAGCAGGCAACCACCAACCATCTGTATCTACTCACAGTCACATCCTCATTTCATACCTTGCCTTCATTCACAGCTATTTAATCATGGCAAGCATATATTTACATACATAACTGGACTCTTACTCACACAGATTCCTTTCTTTTGCAAGATGGCACACAATAGAAGGGAGCAGTAGAGGACTGGAAGGGGGGAAGCTGAACTGCACCAGCTGACTGACTTGGAGGAGCGAGGGCTGTGGCTCATTGGCCCGCAGGTGATGGCCGGCAAGATGTCGAGCTCGCTGGGGGCAACAATGGTATCTTTACATAAGCAAATTAAAAATAGGAGCAGGAGTAGGCGATCTAGCCCCTCGAGCCTGCTCCGCCATTCAATAAGATCATGGCTGATCTGATCATGGACTCAGCTTCACTTCCCTGCCCGCTCCCCATAATGCTTCACTCCTTTCTCGCTCAAAAATCTCAGAAATTCCTCTTCATCTCAGTGCTAAATGGGCGATCCCTTATTCTAAAACTATGTCCCCCAGTTCTAGATTCCCTCACGAGGGGAAACATCCTCTCTGCATCTATCCTGTCGAGCCCCCTCAGAATCTTATATGTTTCAATAAGATCACCTCTCCTTCTTCTAAACTCCAATGAGTATAAGCCCAACCTGCCCAACCTTTCTTCATAAGGCAACCCCTTCATTTCAGGAATCAACCTAGTGAACCTTCTCTGAACTGTCTCCAATGCAAGTATATCCCTCCTTAAATAAGGAGACCAAAACTATACGCAGTACTCCAGGCATGGTCTCACCAATACCCTGTACAGTTGCAGTAGGACTTCCCTACTTTTATAGTTCATCCCCCTTGCAATAAAGGCCAATATTCCATTTGCCTTCCTAATTACATGCTGTACCTGGAAGCTAACATTTTGTGTTTCATGTACGAGGACACCCCCAATCCCTCTGCACCGCAGCATTTTGTAATCTCTGCCCATTTAAATAATAATTTGCTTTTTTATTTTTACAACATAATACTCCATCTGCCAAATCTCTTCCCATTCACTTAGCCTGTCTATATCCATTTGCAGAATCTTTGCATTCTCCTCACAACTTGCTTTCCCACCCGTCTTTGTATCATCAGAAACTTGGCTACATTACACTCGGTCCCTTCATCCAAGTCATTAATATAGATTGTAAATTGTTGAGGCCCCAGCACTGATCCCTGCAGCACCCCACTAGTAACTGTTTGCCGACCGGAAAATGACCCATTTATCCCGACTCTCTGTTTTCTGTTAGTTAGACAATCCTCTATTCATGCTAATATATTACCCCCAACTCCGTAAGCTCTTATCTTGAGTAGTAACAATTTATGTGGCACCTTATCGAATGCCTTCTGGAAATCCAAATACAACACATCCACTGGTTCCCCCTTATCTACCCTGCTCGTTACATCAAAGAACTCCATCAAATTTGTCAAACATGATTTCCCTTTCATAAAACCATGCTGACTCTGCTTGACTGTATTATGATTTTCCAAATGTCCTGCTACTGCTTCCTTAATAATGGGGCAGAGAGAGAGAGACTGGGGGGAGAGTGAGAGAGACTGGGGGAGAGAGAGGGGATAGGAGGGGAGAGGGTACTCAGGAAAGACGAAACACATTCTGCCAAACGCAACCCCTTTACACCCACACCTGATTTCTCGGAAAGCTCAATGTGTGTGACAAGAGACATCATTGGAGTGGATGAACTCTGGAAGTCATGACACTGTCACTATTCACCTCATACTCAATAAACCTGTTAACAATCCATGATCCACACACACTGCCCCATCTATGGCGGGCGGGGGCGGCGTTAAGGCCAGGAATTTTGGCTGAGGGGATGGGGGAGGGGCGCAGGAATTTGGGCTGGGATGGGGAGGGACTTGGGCTCGGGAGTGGGGGTGTGGGGGGAATAAGGAACTTGGGCTGGGAGGGTCAGGAACAGGCTGGGATGGGGCTGAAACTTGAGCTTGTGGGGCAGGAACTTGTGCTGGGGTGGGGCAGGAGCTTAGACTGGGATGAGGCAGGAACTTGGGCTGGGAGGCCATGAACTTGGGCTGGGAGGACATGAACTTGGGCTGGGGGGACATGAACCTGAGCTGGGAGGACATGAACTTGGGCTGGGTGGGCATAAACCTGGGCTGGGGGAGTCAGGAACTTGGGCTGTGATCGGGGATCTCTATCCTGTTTGGAGTCGGCAATCAGAATGGCTCGAATTACACATTCCAGAGAAACTGCTGGGTGTGGCTTAATCTCCAAGGGGACCAATCAACAATTGGGTCATGTGATCATAGAGAGCCAATCGGAGCATTTTGCTAGTGCAAATAAGCGCGTCCATAAAAGGGGCAATTTCATCCCCTAAGTGTAATGTATCCAAGTTTGCTGATGATACAAAGGTAGGTGGGACAGTAAGCTGTACACAAAGAGGTTGCAAAAGGATATAGACAGGTTAAGTGAGTGGGCAGTAAGGTGACATATGGAGTATAATGTAGGGAAATATGAGGTCATTCATTTTGGTAGGAAGAATAGAAAAATAGAATATTTTTTAAATGGTGAGAAACTATTAAATGTTGGTGTTCAGAGAGATTTAGATGTCCTCAGACAGGAGACCCAGAGTTAGCATGCAGGTACAGCAAGCAATTAGGAAGGCAAATGGCAGGTTGGTCTTTATTGCAAGTGGTTGGAGCAGAAGAGTAAGGAAGTCTTGCTACAATTGTACAGGGCGCTTGTGGGATCACACCTGGAGTACTGAGCACAGTTTTGGTCTCCGTATCTCAGGAAAGACATACTTGCCTTCGAGGCAGTGCAACAAAGGTTCACTAGATTGATCCCTGGGATGTGAGGGTTGTTCTATGAGGAGAGATTGAGTAGACTGGGCCGATACTCTCTGGAGTTTAGAAGAATGAGAGGTGATCTCATTGAAACATACAAGATTCTGAAGGAATTTGACAGGGTAGATGCTCAGAGGTTGTTTCCCCTGGCTGGAGTGTCTAGACCTAGGGGGTATAGTCTCAGGATAAGGGGTAGGCCATTTCAGACTGAGATGAGGAGGAATTTCTTCACTCAGAGGGATGTGAATCTTTGGAATTGGCTGTTCCAGAGGGCTGTGACAGCTCAGTCGTTGAGCATATTCTAGACTGAGATTGATTGATTTTTGGACTGTAAGTGAAACAGGGGATAATGGGTATGGGCGGGAAAATAGAATTGAAGTCAAAGATCAGCCATGATCTTTCTGAATGGTGAAGCAGGCTCAAGGGGCTAGATAAGAACATAACAAATAGGAGTAGGAGTAGGCCATGTGGCCCCTCGAGCCTGCTCTGCCATTCATTAAGATCATGGCTGATCTGATCATGGACTCAGTTCCATTTCCCTGCCCTCTCCCCATAACCCTTTATTCCCTTATTGCTCAAAAATCTGTCTATCTCTGCCTTAAATATATTCAATGTCCCAGCCTCCACAGCTCTCTGAGGCAGAAAATTCCACAGATTTACAATCCTCTGAGAGAAGAAATTCCACATCACCTCAGTTTTAAATGGGTGGCCCCTTATTCTAAGACTATGTCCCCAAGTTTTAATTTCCCCTATGAGTGAAAATATCCTCTCTGCATCCACCTTGTCGAGTCCCCTCATTGTCTTATATGTTTCGATAAGATCACCTCTCATTCTTCTGAATTCCAATGAGTATAGGCCCAACCTACTCAACCTATCCTTATATGGACTACTCCTGCTCCTATTTCTTATATTATGGATGAGTCAGATGTGGGTCAAGCTCCCTCTACACTGTGCTTTGTTGGGTTCCCTGCGAACAGTGACTTCCTTACTCCCAGGAAGTTACTCATTCAGAACTGGCAAATACATGCAAAGGGTTCCTCCCTCTAAATCACTAAGCCGCCCGACTGAAAGGACTGCAGTACTTTTCCAAGTGATAGTTCTTTTTATGGTTCAGTGTAAGTGTGTCAGGGCATGGGAATCTATTAATGATTCGTTCTGAAGATAGTTTTGTTTGCATGGTGTTGGCCAGTACTAGTTACTTTCTTACTCCCACGAAGTTGCTCAATCGGGTCTGTCAGATACATCCAGGGGCTTTCTTCTGACATGAGGAGTTGGCTGTTCCCCATTCTTAACCCAGTGGAAAAGGTGCAATATGAACTGATCTGGCACTGTGTTCATTATTCGGCCAGAAACACAATCAAGCCAGGCAAACTTAAAAGCGTGTTATTGTGAGGAGAAAGCCCAGTTTATTTTCTCGACCAAGGAAAGGAGGGTGATTCATTGCACCTTAAATGGTCTATAGGGTTGTAGTAATACCCGCCCTCCTGTATGGCTCAGAGACATGGACCATGTACAGTAGACACCTCAAGTTGCTGGAGAAATACCACCAACGATGTCTCCGCAAGATCCTGCAAATCCCCTGGGAGGTTTGAAGCACCAATGTTAGTGTCCTCGACCAGGCCAACATCCCCAGCATTGAAGCACTGAGCACACTGGATCAGCTGCGCTGGGCAGGCCATATTGTCCGCATGCCAGACATGAGACTCCCAAAGCAAGCGCTCTACTCAGAACTCCTCCACAGCAAATGAACCAAAGGTGGGCAGAGGAAACGTTACAAGGACACCCTCAAAGCCTCCCTGATCAAGTGCAACATCCCCACCGACACCTGGGAGTCCCTGGCCAAAGACTGCCCTAAGTGGAGAAAGTGCATCCGGGAGGGCGCTGAACACCTCGAGTCTCATCGCCGAGAGCATGCAGAAATCAAGTGCAGGCAGCGGAAGGAGCATGCGGCAAACCAGTCCCACCCACCCTTTCCCTCAACGACTATCAGCCCCACCTGTGACAGAGACTGTGGTTCTTATATTGGACTATTCAGCCACCTAAAAACTCATTTTAAGAGTGGAAGCAAGTCTTTCTCGATTCCGAGGGACTTCCTATGATGATGAAAGCATTTACGCTCCGAGATCCCGAGAAGTTCACAGCACAGAAGAGGCCACTCGGTCGATGGCGTCATTCCTCTTTGCTGCAGGAATGACAAATTGTCCCGTGTTCTCCCCCTCAGTCTGTGTCTCTGCTGTCGGATTCCTGCACACAATCTCTGCAGTGGAGAGAGAACACACGAGTGATTTGTTCCTTGGCCTCAGTCAGTGCTGTGCTGATCAGAGACGAGCATTTGGTGACTATCCACCTTTAATATTCTTCTTCTCTCTGCCCTGCTTCTAGAAAGTCTCAGCCCTAGAAATTTGAGTAGGTTGGAAATCTGCCGGTAACACCAGTGGCCAAGGCGAAAGGCCGCCCACAGAACGAGCGCAGGTATTTTGGTACTGCCTGCTAATCCACATGAGCCAAGCGCAGAATCCCTTGAGCAACAGTAAGAGGTTGGAGCTGGCATCTGATGGATGAGTGCGACGTTCTCGGGCAAGGTGCTGCGTCCGATCATTTGGTGACGGCTCAAGGGCTTTGCCCTCAGGTCTGCTGATGACCCTTGCAGGGTGGGAGCTTTAGAAACATAGAAAATAGGTGCAGGAGTAGGCCATTCAGCCCTTCGAGCCTGCACCATCATTCAATAAGATCATGGCTGATCATTCACCTCAGTACCCCTTTCCTGCTTTCTCTCCATACCCCTTGATCCCTTAAACCGTTAAGGGCCATATCGAAATCCCTCTTGAATATATCCAATGAACTGGCATCAACAACTCGCTGCGGTAGAGAATTCCACAGGTTAACAATTCTCTGAGTGAAGAAGTTTCTCCTCATCTCAGTCCTAAATGGCTTACCTCTTATCCTAACACTATGTCCCCTGGTTCTGGACTTCCCCAACATCGGGAACATTCTTCTTGCATCTAACCTGTCCAGTCCCGCCAGAATTTTATATGTTTCTATGAGATCCCCTCTCATCCTTCTAAACTCCAGTGAATGCAGGCCCTGTCGAACCAGTCTCTCTTCATATGTCAGTCCAGCCATCCCGGGAATCAGTCTGGTGAACCTTTGCTGTACTTCTCAGATTAGGAGACCAAAACTGTACACCAAGGCCCTGTACAACTGCATTAAGACCTCCCTGCTCCTATATTCAAATTCCCTAGCTATGAAGGCCAACATACCATTTGCCTTCTTCACCGCCTGCTGTACCTGCATGCCAACTTTCAATGACTGATGTACCACAACACCCAGGTCTCGTTGCACCTCCCCTTTTCCTAATCTGCTGCCATTCAGATAATATTCTGCCTTCGTGTTTTTGCCACCAAAGTGGATAACCTCACATTTATCCACATTATACTGCATCTGCCATGCATTTGCCCACTCACCTAACCTGTCCAAGTCGCCCTGCAGCCTTTTAGCGTCCTCCTCACAGCTCACACCGCCACCCAGTTTAGTGTCATCTGCAAACTTGGAGATATTACACTTAATTCCTTGATCTAAATCATTAATGTATATTGTAAATAGTTGGGGTCCCAGCACTGAGCCCTGCGGCACCCCACTAGTCACTGCCTGCCTTTCTGAAAAGGACCCGTTTATCCCGACTCTCTGCTTCCTGTCTGCCAATCAGTTCTCTATCCATGTCAGTACATTACCCCCAATGCTTTAATTTTCCACACCAATCGCTTGTGTGGGACCTTGTCAAAAGCCTTTTGAAAGTCCAAATACACCACATCCATTGGTTCTCCCTTGTCCACTCTACAAGTTACATCTTCAAAAAATTCCAGAAGATTTGTCAAGCATGATTTCCCCTTCATAAATCCATGCTGTCTTGAACTGATCCTGTTACTGCTTTCCAAATAAGCTGCTATTTCATCTTTAATAATTGACTCCAACATTTTCCCCACTATTGATTTCAGACTAACCGGCCTATAATTACCTGTTTTCTCTCTCCCTCCTTTTTTAAAAAGTGGTGTTACATTAGCTACTCCCCAGTGCATAGGAACTGATCCAGAGTCGATAGACTGTTGGAAAATGATCACCAATGCATCCACTATTTCTAGGGCCACTTCCTTAAGTACTCTGGGATGCAGATTATCAGGCCCCGGGGATATATCTGCCTTCAATCCTGTCAATTTCCCTAACACAATTTCCTGCCTAATAAGGATATCCTTCAGTTCCTCCTTCTCACTAGACCCTCGGTCCCCTAGTATTTCCTAGTATTTGTGTCTTCCTTCGTGAAGACAGAACCAAAGTATTTGTTCAACTGGTCTGCTATTTCTTTGTTCCCCATTATAAATTCACCTGAATCCGACTGCAAAGGACCTACATTTGTCTTCACTAATCTTTTTCTCTTCACATATCTATAGAAGCTTTTGCAGTCAGTTTTTATGTTCCCGGCAAGCTTCCTCTCATACTCTATTTTCCGCCTCCGAATTAAACCCTTTGTCCTCCTCTGCTGAATTTAAAATTTCTCCCAGTCCTCAGGTTTGCTGCTTTTTCTAGCCAATTTATGTGCCTCTTCCTTGGATTTAATGCTATCCTTCATTTCCCTTGTTAGGCATGGTTGAGCCACCTTCCCCATTTTATTTTTACTCCAGACAGGGATGTACATTTGTTAAAGTTCATCCATGTGATCTTTAAATGTTTGCCATTGCCTATCCACCTTCAACCCTTTAAGTATCATTTGCCAGTCTATTCTAACCAATTCACGTCGCATGCCATCGAAGTTACTTTTCCTTAAGTTCAGGACCCTTGAATTATCTGTGTCACTCACCATCTTAATAAGGAATGTGCACTCTGGAACATCGCCAGGCATGTGTTTGTCCATGGCTCCACTCTTCCTTTCGCGGACATTTGTCTGGGTCTTTTGTGGGGTCCACAAGTGGGTGCGAGAGTGCCTGGTACTCCCACCTTTGCTGGCTGCCATAACTCCACAGATCTTTCACCCAGAGGGAGGGCGAGGGGAGAGGGTGAGAGGGGAGAGGGAGAGGGAGGGGGAGAGGGATGGGGAGAGGGATGGGGAGAGGGAGTGGGGAGAGGGAGGAGGGAGAGGGAGTGGGGAGAGGGAGTGGGGAGAGTTAGGGGGGAGAGGTAGGGGGAGAGGTAGGGGGATAGGGAGGGGAGAGAGGGAGAGGGAGAGGGGGGGGGGTAGGGAGATAGGGAGGAGAGAGAGGGAGGGGGAGAGGGGAGGGAGGGGGAGAGGGATGGGGAGGGGGAGAAGGAGGAGGAGGAGATGGGGAGGGGGGAGAGGGAGGGGGAGGGATGGGAAGGGTAAGAGGGATGGGGAGGGGAGAGGGAGGGGGAGGGGTCTGTACGAGATGTTTTTTTTAAAGAGTTTACAAGATAGATTTTTAGACCAGTACGTTGAGGAGCCTACGAGGGAACAGGCTATCCTAGATTGGGTATTGTGCAATGAGAAGAGGTTAATTAACAGTCTTGTTGTATGTGGGGTCCTTTAGGGAAGATTGACCATAACATGATTAAATTCTTTATTAAGATGGAAAGTGAAGTAGTCCAATCTGAAACTAGGGTCCTAAATCTAAACAAAGGAAACTACAAAGGTATGAGGAATGAATTGACTATGATAGATTGGGAAGATTCATTAAAAGGCATGACGGTGGATAGGCAATGGCTAACTTTTAAGGAACGAATGCATGAATTGCAACAGTTATACATTTCTTACTGGCGTAAAAACACAAAAAGAAAAGTGGGCCAACCATGGCTAACAAAAGAAATTAAGGATAGTATTAGATCCTAAGAGGAGTTATACAACGTTGCCAGAAAAAGTAGCAAGCTTGAGGATTGGGAACAGTTTAGAATTCAGCAAAAAATGACCAAGAGATTTATTAAGAGGGGAAAAATAGAATATGAGAGTAAACTTGCAAGGAACATAAAAACCGCCTGCAAAAGATTCTACAAGTATGTAAAAAGAAAAAGATTAGTGAAGACAAATGTAGGTCCTTTACAGCCAGAAACGAGAGAATTTATAATGGGGAACAAGGAAATGGCAGAACAATTAAATAAATACTTCGGTTCTCTCTTCACGGAAGAGGACACAAATAACGTCCCAGAAATGGTGGGAAACCAAGGGTCTAGTGAGCAAGAAGAATTAAAGGAAATTATTATTAGTAAGAAAATAGTACTGGAGAAACTAATGGGAATGAAGGCAGATAAATCCTCAAGGCTTGATGATCTGCATCCCAGAGTACTAAAAGAGGTAGCCATGGAAATAGTGGATGCATTGGTTATCATCTTCCAAAATTCTATAAATTATGGAACAATTCCTGCAGATTGGAGGGTGGCAAATGTAACCCCACTATTTAAAAAAGGAGGGAGAGAGAAAACGGGGAACTACAGACCGGTTTGCCTAACATCGGTAGTAGGGAAAATGCTAGATATAAAGATGTGATAACGACACACTTGGATATTATCCACGGGATTAGACAAAGTCAACATGGATGTATGAAAGGAAAATCGTGTTTGACAAATCTATTGGAGTTTTTTGAGGATGCAACTGATAGAATAGATAAGGGAGAACCAGTCGATGTAGTGTATTTGGATTTTCAGAAGGCCTTTGATAAATTCCCACATAAGAAGTTAGTGTGCAAAATTAAAGCACATAGGATTGGGGGTAATATATTGGCATGGATTGAAAATTGATTAACTGACAGGAAACAGAGAGTAGGAATAAATGGGTCTTTTCGGGGTGGCAGGCAGTGACTAGTGGGGTATCACAGGGATCAGTGCTTGGCCCCAGCTATTCACAATATATATAAATGATTTGGATGAGGGAACCAAATGTAATATTTCCAAGTTTGCTGACGACACAAAACTAGGTGGGATTGTGAGTTGTGAGGAGGATGCAAAGACGCTGCAAGGCGATTTAGATAGGTTGAGTGAGTGGGCAAACACATGGCAGATGCAGTATAATGTGGATAAATGTGAAGTTATCCATTTTGGTAGGAAAAACATAAGGACAAAGTATTATTTAAATGGTGATGGCTTGGGAAATGCCGAAGTACAGAGGGACCTGGGTGTCCTTGTACACCAGTCATTGAAAGCAAACATGCAGGTGCAGCAAGCAGTTAGGAAGGCAAATGGTATGTTGGCCTTCATTGCAAGAGGATTTGAGTACAGGAGCAAGGATGTCTTACTACAGTTATACAGGGCCTTGATGAGACCACACCTGGAGTATTATGTGCAATTTTGGTCTCCTTACCGAAGAAAGGATATATCTACCATAGAGGGAGTGCAGTGAAGGTTCACCAGACTGATTCCTGGGATGGCAGGACTGTCATATGAGGAGAGATTGGGTCGACTCAGCCTGTATTCACTAGAGTTTAGAAGAATGAGAGGGCATCTCATTGAAACGTATAAAATTCTGACTGGGTTGGATAGACTGGATGCAGGGAGGATGTTTCCCCTGGCTGGGAAGTCTAGAACAAGGGCTCAGTCTCAGGATACGGGGTAGGAAATTTAGGACTGAGATGAGGAGAAATGTTTTCACTCAGAGGGTGGTATACCTGTGGAATTCTCTATCACAGAAGGCTGTGGAGGCCAAGTCACTGAATATATTTAAGAAGGAGATAGATAGATTTCTGGACATAAAAGTCATCAAGGGGTATGGGGAGAAAGCGGGAATATAGTGTTGAGGTAGAAGATCAGCCATGATCATATTGAATGGCGGTGCAGGCTCGAAGGGCCGAATGGCCTACTATTGCTCCTATTTTCTATGGTTCTATGATGCACGATTTGTAGCGAGCGGTGACAGTGCACTAGTCTGCATGTCGCATAGGGCATTCACCCCTTGGTGAGTGGCTCTTAAAGCACAGGCTCAGATCTGGAGGGACTGTGACTGGAAACACCACATAAAGATTGTGGCATAGACATCCTTAAACCCTTGCATGAGACATCAATGGAATACTTTTAAAAAAGGGAACATGAACACTTGGCCAGCAGTTTACCGGTGTAAATGGTGCAGAGGAGGGTTCAGGTAATTGTTTAACAACAGCAAACTTTTGACGAACTCTTGGTGAGAATTTACTGTCAAGCCTTTTAAAAGCAGATTTCCAAACTTTGCATATCATTCCATCAGTTGCTAAACTAGAAAACAGTTCTGTATAAAATTTAAGGAAATGCAGCTTTGATTTTTCCTGAGTTAATTATAACTGTAGTACAGTACGGTTTATTTTAACAGTATTTATCTCCTATAATGTTTGACTGATTAGGGGGGAGATATAGTGCATCTCACGGAAGCAGTTTTCACTCCAATTATATAGTCCGAACTCTTCATATTTAACAGTTATCCCAGCAGCTGATTACTGGCCACCCAATCTACATTTGGTCTCCCTGATGTAGAGGAGACCGCATCGTGAGCAGCGAATACAGTATATTAAATTGAAAGAAGTACACATAAATCGCTGTTTTATCTGGATGGAGTATTTGAGTCCCTGGACAGTGGGAAGGGAGGAGGTAAAAGGGCAGGTGTTGCATCTCCTGCGCTTGCTCGGGAAGGTGCCGTGGGAAGAGGAGGGAGTGCTGGGAGTGACTGCGGAATGGACCAGGGTGTTGCGGAGGGAGCTGTCCCTTTGGAATGCTGAGAGGGGTGGGAAGGGGAAGCTGTGTTTGGTGGTGGGGTCACGCTGGAGGTGGTGGAAAGAGCGGAGGATGATCCGTTGAACGTGGCGGCTGGTGGGGTGAAAGATGAGGACAAGGGGAACACTGTTGTGGTTCTGGGAAGGAGGGTAAGGGGTGACAGCAGAAGTGTGTGAAATAGAACAGGCACGGTCGAGGGCCCTGTCAACCACAGTAGAGGGGAGCCCTCGGTTGAGGAAAATGTAAGACACATTGTAAACACTTGTGTGGAAGGTGGCGCTGACAGAACAAATGCAACAGAGACGGAGAAACTGGGAGAATGGAATAGAGTCCTTACAGGAAGTGATGGTGTAGTTCAGGTAGCTGTGGGAGTGAGTGGGCTTATAGTGGATACTGGTCGAAAGCCTATCCTCAGCAATGGAGCACAGAGAAGACAAGAAAGGAAAGGAAAGAATCAGAGATGAACCATGTGAAAGTGAGGGAAGGGTGGAAATTGGGTGCAATGTTGATGACATTTTCCAGTTCGTGGTGAGAGCAGGAAATGGCACCAATAGTCATCATTGCACTGGAAAAGGAGGTAAGAGAGGGGACCCAAGTAGGACTGGAACAAAGAATGTTCCACACATCCCACGAAAAGGCAGGCGTGACTAGGACTCATGTGTGTTCCCACAGCAACACCTTTAATTTGGAGGAAGTGAGTGGAGTCAAAGGAGAAGTTGTTCAATGTGAGAACAAGTTCAGCCAGGCGGAGGAGGGTGGTGGTGGATGGGGACTGGTTGGGCCTCCTTTCCAGGAAGAAGCGGAGCGCCCTCAGGCCATCCTGCTGGGGGACGGAGGTGTAGAGAGATTGAACATCCACCCCACTTCCTATAAGAACTTCATTCCATTCTCCCAGTTGTCTACGTCGCATCTGCTCTGACCATGCCACCTTCCATACTAGTGCTTCCGATATGTCTTCCTTTTTCCTCAACCGAGGATTGCCCTCCACCATGGTTGACAGGGCCCTCGATCGTGTTTGTTCCATTTCCCGCACTTCAGCTCTCACCCTTTCTGTCATGTTTGTAACTACAATGTAACACCACTGTATTACTGTATACACTCAACTTAGATGCACACCTTGACCACAGGGGGTGAACTTGTGGGAGACACTCCTTACCTGATCACACAGGTATACAAAGGGAGGTTCCCACGCAGGGTCATCACTTCTGGAGTCCTGTAATAAAGAGTCAAGGTCACAGAGTGGCCTTGTCCCTGGAATATGCCTCATGTGGTTTCATGCTGTAGAGTAAGGACTTTACATTGGCGACGAGAAACGGGAATTCATGACCCACGAGAATGGCCATCGGTAGCACAGAGGAATGGTACTGTGTTGGGGAAGACTGGGACGATTTTGTTGAGAGGCTTCAGCAAAGCTTCGTAACTAAAGACTGGCTGGGGGATGCAGCGGCCAACAAGCGACGGGCTCATCTCCTGACCAGCTGCGGGCCAAAGACTTATGCACTCATGAAGGACTTACTGGCACCCGAAATGCCGTCGGACAAAACCTTTGAAGAGCTCAGCAAATTAATCGGGGAGCATCTCAAACCGGCGAGCAGCATACACATGGCTCAACACAGATTCTACACCCACCGACGTCGTGAAGGACAGAGCATACCGGACTTTGTAGCGGACCTCCAGCGTTTGGCCAACCTCTGTAAGTTCACAGACGCCTGCAGGGGGGAGATGCTAAGGGACTTCTTCATCGAGGGTATCGGTCATGCGGGAATTTTTCGCAAGTTAATTGAGACCAAGAACTTGACCTTGGAAGTGGCAGCGTTGTTAGCTCAGACTTTCATGGCGGGGGAGGAAGAGACGAAAATGATTTACGTGCGCAATTCTGCCTCTAACGCGGCGATAGATCAGGGAGTCAACATCATTAATGCTACTCAGAGCCCCGTAGGCAGGGGCAGTCCGACATTTACCAGGCAGCAATAGATCCCAGAACAGGATCTCAACAGAGACAATTCGAGGCTGAACGGACGTTCACGCCATCACAGTGGACAATGCGGCCCGGGATGGGGCCATTGACACCCACTAATAGGGTACTTAAGAGCAGTCAAAGGGACAGTCAGCGCGGAATTCCTGGCCTTAGTCCCTTTGTCCCCAACAATGGAAACTTTAACTCCTGCTGGAGGTGTGGAGGAAAACACTCAGCCAGATCTTGCAGATTCCAACATTTTGTCTGCAGAAACTGCAATCTCAGTGGCCAGTTAGCTCGAATGTGTAGAAAACCTGAAACCAGACTGATATATGAGACAGGGGGACCAGAAGAGGGTTCTGTGGGGCAGGATGACTGTTGGGGCAAATCAATGGACGCTGAGGTTCAGCGGGTCCATGTGGCGAATATTCACAGTTCATGCACCAAAACGCCACCAATGATGATGAGGGTTTTGTTGAACGGTATCCCAGTACACATGGAGCTGGACACTGGGGCCTGCCAGTCACTCATGGGCGTTCAGCAATTTGAGAAGCTATGGCCACTCAAAGCCAGTAGACTCAAATTAGAACGTATTGAGACACAATTACGGACTTACACCAAGGAAATCATTCCGGTGCTAGGCAGTGCAATGATGGCTGTCACACACAATGGGCTAGTGAACCGGCTGCCACTCTGGATTGTCCCGGGCAATGGTCCCGCTCTGTTGGGGAGGAGCTGGTTAGCCGAGATGAACTGGAAATGGGAGGATGTTCACGCAATGCCCTCGGTGGAGCGAAGTTTGTGCTCACAAGTCCTACAACAATTCGAGTCACTATTTCAATTGGGCATCGGGACTTTCAAAGGCACTAAAGTGGTGATACACATCACCCTGGACGCCAGGCCAGTGCACCACAAAGCCAGAGCGGTGCCGTATGTGATGCGGGAAAAAATCGAGAGCGAATTGGACCGGTTGTTGCGAGAGAGCATCATCTCGCCTGCTGAATTCAGCGACTGGGCGAGCCCCATCGTTCCCGTTCTAAAAGCGGATGGCTCTATCAGGATCTGTGGCGACTACAAGGCCACCATCAATCGGGTGTCCCTACAAGACCAATACCCGCTCCCAAGAGCGGAGGACCTTTTCGCCACGCTGGCAGGCGGCAAGCTGTTCACCAAGTTGGACCTCACTTCAGCCTATATGACCCAGGAACTGGCCGACGAATCCAAACTACTGACCACCATCACCACGCACAAGGGACTGTTTGCGTATAACAGGTGCCCATTTGGCAGTCGATCAGCGGCCGCGATTTTTCAATGTAATATGGAAAGCCTGCTTAAATCCATTCCTGGAACGATCGTATTCCAGGACGACATTCTCATCACGGGTCGAGATACCGAGGAACATCTCCACAACCAGGAGGAGGTGCTACGCCGACTGCGACTCAAGAAGTCTAAATGTGTATTTTTAGCTCCTGAGGTTGAGTTTCTGGGCAGGAGAGTTGCTGCAGATGGGATTCGGCCCACCGAATCCAAAACAGAGACGATTCGACGAGCACCCAGGCCCTGCAACACATCGGAGCTGCGTTCATTCCTGGGACTGTTGAACTATTTTGGGAACTTTCTGCCAAACATGAGCACGTTGTTGGAGCCGCTACACATGCTCCTGCGTAAGGGTTGCGATTGGTTTTGGGGGGACTGTCAGGAACGGGCTTTTGATCGGGCGTGAAACCTACTTTGTTCAAACAAATTGTTGACCCTGTACGACCCCCGTAAACGTTTAGTTCTGACATGTGATGCATCGTCCTATGGGGTTGGGTGCGTGTTGCAGCAGGGTAATGCTGATGGTCAGCCACAACCTGTGGCTTAATGCCTCCAGGTCGCTCTCTCAAGCAGAACGGGGATATGGGATGGTCGAGAAGGAAGCGCTTGCATGTGTCTGTGGTGTAAAAAAAATGCATCAGTACCTCTTCGGTAGGAAGTTTGAATTAGAGACGGACCACAGGCCACTCACATCCCTGTTGTCAGACAGCAAGGCTGTCAATGCCAACGCATTAGCTCGCATACAGTGGTGGGCCCTCACGATAGCTGCTTATGACTACTCCATCCGGCACCGGTCCGGCACTGAAAACTGCGCTGACGCGCTCAGCAGGCTCCCACTTGCCACCACTGAGGGGGCAGCTGAGCAAAGCGCTGAGAAGGTCATGGCTGTCGATGCCTTTGACAGTGCAGGCTCCCCCATCACAGACCACCAGATCAAATTCTGGACAAACAGAGATCCCCTCCTATCCCTGATTAAGAAATGTGTCCTGACTGGGGATTGGGCGCCCGCACACGGAGCATGCCCTGAGGAGGTCAGACCATTCCACAGACGGATGGATGAGCTCTCCATCCAAGCCGACTGACTACTATGGGGCAGTTGGGTAGTCATGCCCCAGAAGGGCAGGGAGGCTTTCATCAGGGAACTCCACAGCGAGCACCCAGGCATTGTGCTAATGAAGGCCATTGCCCGGTCACACGTTTGATGGCCTGGAATTAATTCAGACCTGGAACACTGTATTCGCAGGTGCACGACCTGTGCCCAGCTGGGTAATGTTCCCAGGGATGTCCTGCTCAGCCCGTGGTCCTGGCCCACCAAGCCATGGTCACGCATTCACGTTGACTACGCGGGCCCGTTCATGGGGAAGATGTTCCTCATTGTAGTAGATGCGTACTCGAAATGGATCAAGTGCATCATCCTGAATTCATGCACGTCATCCACCACCGTGGAAAGCCTACCTGCGATCTTTGCAATACCATGGCTTGCCGGACATCCTGGTTAGTGATAATGGCCCGTGTTTCATGAGCTATGAATTCCGGGAATTTATGTCGGGCAATGGCATCAACCACGTCAGGACTGCGCAGTTAAAGCCGGCCCCAATGGCCAGGTGGAACGAGCAGTCCAAATCATTAAGCAAGGTATGCTCAGGATTCAAGATCCCTCCCTACAATGCCACCTATTGCGCCTCCTGCTGGCCTATAGATCCCGGCCGCACTCGCTCACGGGGGTCCCGCCCGCAGAGCTACTCATGAAACGGACACTCAAAACTCGGTTGCCCCTCATCCACCCAGTCCTGACCGATATAGTTGAGGGCAAGTGCAAGTCGCAAAATGAGTACCATGACCGTAATTCAAGGGGGAGATGTATAGAAATAAATGATTCTGTATTCGTCCTCAATCACGCCATGGGGCCCAAATGGCTTGAGGGTACTGTAATTGGCAAAGAGGGGAATAGGATCAGCGTGGTAAAACTCAACAATGGCCAGATATGCCGTAAGCATCTGGACCAAGTAAAAAAAAGGTTCAGCATCGACATGGAGGAACCTGAAGAAGACCATGAGATGGGGCTTACACCACCGCCAGTGAACGAGCAACAAGTGCAATCAGAAGAATGCACAGTCCCTGAGGTCAGCCCGGACAGGCCGGAATCACCACAGGTGACAGACACTCACGTCAGTGTCCAACAACCAGAGCACCAACTGCGGCGCTCCACGAGGGAGCGCAGACCACCTGAAAGACTGAACCTATGAGCCCAATAAGACTTTGGCGGGGGGGGGGGGGGGAGGTGATGTCATGTATGTAACTACAATGTAACACCACTGTATTACTGTATACACTCAACTTAGATGCACACCTTGACCACAGGGGATGAACTTGTGGGAGACACTCCTTACCTGATCACACAGGTATATAAAGGGAGGTCCCATGCAGGGTCATCGTCTTTGGAGTCCTGTAATAAAGAGCTAAGGTCACAGAGTGGCCTTGTCCCTGGAATGTGCCTTGTGTGGTTTCATGCTGTAGAGTAAGGACTTTACACTTTCCACTCCTTTTCAGAACCACAACAGGGTTCCCCTTGTCCTTGCCTTTCACCCCACCAGCCTCCACGTTCAATGGATGATCCTCTGACATTACCGCCACCTCCAGCGTGACTTCAGTCTCTCTTTAATTCTCTGCCTCACTCCCACTCTGACTTCTCCGTCCTTGGCCTCCTTCACTGTTCCAATGAAGCTCAACGTAAACTCATCTTTCAATTAGGAACTTTACAGTCTTCCAGACTCAACACTGAGTTCAACAATTTCAGATCATAACCACTGCTCCCATTTTTTTAGACGGCCAAAACTGATGATTCTACTATCCCCATTTACTCCTCCTCTTGACCCATCTTTTGTTTGTTTACTTGTCCCATGACCATTTCCGATTGCCTTGCACCATCATCCCTTTTGTCTCTGTACTCCCTCCAGCCTGCCACCCTTTCCTTTTGCTCTTTCCTCCCTTCCCCCCTTTCCCTGCCTCTGGACTTGATTAAAACCTTGTTACAACTCTAACTTTTTCCAGTTCTGACGAAAGGTCATCGACCTGAGACGTTAACTCTGTTTCTCACGCCACAAATGTTGCCTGACCTGCTGAGTATTTCCAGTATTTTCTGTCTTTATTTGAGGGTGCAGCTTGCGCAGTATTTTGCTTTTGTATCAGTGTCATGGGTTGGTGTTACTGTCGGACAGTCTGTGTAACAACCTGGGAATCTCAGCTTCACTTGAAATCCTCCACCTTCAGAAGGAAGAATCTCTGAGTTAGTTGACCCACGATTCTCGAATCTGGCTAGATGAAGCCTCTCGAATCTGGCTAGATGAAGCCTTAGATTATGGAGAGGAGTTGATCTTTACTAACTTACATGTACAGATATGAATTAATAATTAACAGCCAGCATAGAAAAAGACGGTGAAAGATCCTGTCTGAAAGCTCCTCAACCTGTTTGAGGATATACATACAATGGACAGGGTCCCCCGACGAAACGTTTCAACAACAACTTGCATTTATGTGGTGCCTTTAACGTAATGAAACATCCCAAGGTGCTTCACAAAGAAAGAAAAACTTGCATTTATATAGCACCTTTCACAACCACCTGATGTCTCAAAGCGCTTTACAGCCAATGAAGTACTTTTGGAGTGTAGTCACTGCTGCAATGTGGGAAACATGGCAGCCAATTTGTGTACAGCAAGCTCCCTCAAACAGCAATATGATAATGACCAGATAATCTGTTTTTATGATGTTGATTGAGGGATAAATATTGGCCAGGACACCGGGGATAACTCCTCTGCTCTTCTTTGAAATAGTGCCATTGAATCTTTTACATCCACCTGAGAGGGCAGATAGGGCCTCGGTTTAACATCTCATCTGAAAGACAGCAACTCCAACAGTGTAGCACACCCTCAGCACTGCATTGGAATGTCAGCCTAGATTTTTTTTTGTGCTCAAGCTTCTGGAGTGGGACTTGAACCCACAACCTTCTGACTCAGAGGCGAGTGTGCTACCCACTGAGCTCGAGCTGACACCTCAGGAATATTATGAGTTAAAAATTTGACACCAAGCCGCATAAGTAGAAGTTAGCGCAGGTGACCAAAAGCTTGGTCAAAGAGATAGGTTTTAAGGAGCATCTTGAAGGAGGAAAGAGAGGCAGAGAGGTTTTGGCAGGGAGGTCCAGAGCTTGGGGCCCAGGCAACAGAAGGCACGGCCACCAATGGTTGAGCGATTATAATGGTTGAGGGATGCTCAAGAGGGCAGAATTAGAGGAGCGCAGACATCACGGGAGGTGGGGGGGAGGGGGCGGTGGAGCTGGAGGAAATTACAGAGATAGGGAGGGGCGAGACCATGGAGGGATTTGAAAATAAGGATGATAATTTTGAAATCGAAGCGATGCTTAACCGGAAGCCAATATAGGTCAGCGAGCACAGGGATGATGGGTGAGCGGGATTTGGTGCGAGTTACGACACGGGCTGCCGAGTTGTGGATCACCTCTAGTTTATGTCGGGTAGAATGTGGGAGGCCAGCCAGGAGTGCATTGGAAAAGTCAAGTCTAGAGGTAACAAAGGCATGGATGATGGAGCAGATGAGCTCTCAGACACCTTTCGACAAGTTTCACATAAAAGATTCCTAATTGAATCCAAATTCACCAGAATCCAGTGTAGAAATAGGATCTGGATAAGAAATTGGTTTAAAAAATAGCGGAGTATGTTTGAGATGAACTGGTCATTAGTCACGTGGCTATTTCTGGAGTGTTTCTGGTACCTAATTTATCTCCATAACAATCACTACACTTCAAGAAAATAACTGATCAGTTGGGTATAAACCATAGAAAGCTGTAACCAATCTGCACAGCGACCTGCTCAGTCCGCACCTATGCCCAATTCTAGTCGCCGAGACACAAGCGAGACATTCAAGTGCTGAACAGTGCAGGGAAGAGGCATGAGGCTGCTCCTTAGTGTTAGGGTTTGAGTTGTTAGGAAAGACCTGAATATTCGGGCTTTTCAGCTTAGATGTGATCGTATGAAGGTACATAAGATAGTTAAAGAAATTAAAATGGTTAATCCGGAAATTCTACTTTAAATTAAACAGTGGGAGAAGGATATAAGAAACATAAGAAATGGGAGCAGGAGTAGGCCTTGTGGCTCCTTGAGCCTGCTCCGCCATTCACTAAGATCATGGCTGAAAGGAACAAAGGTTCAAACTAATAAAAGGCAACTCCGGAGATTGTGCTTGACGCAGCAAGTGATCAACACTTGGAATAGACTGCCGGACAAAGCACTGAAAACACGGGAATTATTAAAGAAAAAGTGGACGCTGCGATAGGTAGACTGGAGGGGGTTTCAGGGTGGACCAATTAAGCTGGACAGAATGATCTTCCTCATCTGTAATTCACTAGTAATTTTGTGATTGTGTGATGTGCTTTACAAACATACAACAAACAAACATGGAAATAGGGACAGGAACAGACCAGCTGATCCATCAAACCTGTCCCAAATACAGGGTGGACCTCTGTGGTCCGGCACCCTCAGGACCTGACCGGTGCCGAACCAGAGAATTTTCCAAACCACGGGAGGTCAGTATATGACTGTACTGATACACCCTATTGGTGATGTCACACCTGGAGTACTGTGTTTAGTTTTAGTCTCCGTATTTAAGGAAGAATACATTTGCATTGGAGGCTGTTCAGGGAAGATTCACTAGGTTGATTCCGGAGATGAGGGGGTTGACTTATGAAAATAGGTTGAGTAGGTTGGGCCTATACACATTGGAGTTCAGAAGAATGAGAGGAGATCTTATTGAAACATATAAGATAATGAGGAGGCTCGACAAGGTGGATGCAGAGCGGATATTTCCACTCAGGGGAAACTAAAATTAGGGGACATAGTCTGAGAATAAGGGGTCACCCACTTAAAACTGAGATGAGGAGGAATTTTTTTTTCTCAGAGGGTTGTAAATCTATGGAATTCTCTGCCCCAGAGAGCTGTGGAGGCTGGGTCATTGAATATATTTAAGGCGGCTATAGACAGATTTTTGAGCAATAAGGGAATAAGGGGTTATGTGGAGCGGGCAGGGAAGTGGAGTTGAGTCCATGATCAAATCAGCCACGATCTCATTGAATGGCGGAGCAGGCTCGAGGGGCCAATTGGCCTTCTCCTGCTCCTATTTCTTATGTTCTTATGTTCTCCACACAGCGGTCTCTTCTGCTGCTGGAGCGAAGGACCGCCCGGACCAACCTGGGACTCAGCGGGCGGGAGGACTTCTGTGGGCATTGCACGCCGGGGCACGCCAGCGGTCTTTTCTCCCCACCGGTGTGAGGACCTGACCAAATTCGCTCGGAGGGGAGAGCGCCCAAAAAACATCGTGTCTGCCGAGGAGATTCAGCGGCAGTCGACGATGAGTCGACCAAACTCGGGCCCCATATTTCTAATCTACGCAAATGACCTCGATATCAAAACCACATGTAAGTTTGTTCAATTTAGTGTTGACACTAAAACAAGGGCAGCAGTAGGTAAAAAGAATGTAGCAAAAGGATTTAGGTTCTTTTTTATGGTGTATATCAATGATTTGGACCTGAATGTTGGGGATATGATTGAAAAGTTTGCAGATGATATTAAATTCAGCTGTGTGGTTGGTAATGAAGAAGAAAACTATAGACTGCAGGAAGATATCAATGTACTGGTCAGGTGGGCAGAACAGTGGCAAATGGAATTCAATCCAGAGAGGTGTGAGGTAATGCAGTTGGGGAGGGCTAACAAGGCAAGGAAATACACATTAAATGGTAGGACACTGAGAAGTATAGAGGAACAAAGGGACCTTGGAGTGCATGTCCACAGATCCCTGAAGGTAGCAGGCCAGGTAGATAAGGTGGTTAAGAAGGCATACGGGATATTTGCCTTTATTAGCCAAGGCATAAAAAATACAAGAGCAGGGAGGTTATGCTTGAACTCTATAAAATACTAAGTTAGGCCACAGCTAGAGTACTGCATGCAGTTCTGGTCACCACATTACAGGAAAGATGTGATTGCACTGTAAAGGGTACAGAGGAGATTTACGAGGATGTTGCCGGGACTGTAGAATTTTAGCTATGAGGAAAGATTGGATAGGCTGGGGTTGTTTTGTTTGGAACAGAGGAGGCTGAGGGGCGATCCTATTGAGGTGTATAAAATTATGAGGGGCCTAGATAGAGTGGATAGGAAGGACCTAGTTCCCTTGGCAGAGGGGTCAACAACCAGGGGGCATAGATTTAAAGTAATTGGGAAAAGGTTTAGAGGGGATTTGAAGGGGAATTTTTCACTCAGAGGGTGCTAGGGGTCTAGAACTCACTGTCTGAAAGGGTGGTAGAGGCAGAAAACCTCACCACATTTAAAAAGTACTTGGATGTGCACTTAAAGTGCCGTAACCTATGGGCTATGGACCAAGAGCTGGAAAGTGGGATTAGGCTGGATAGCTCTTTGTTGGCCGGCGCGGACACGATGGGCCGAAATGGCCTCCTTCCATGCTGTAAATGTCTATGATTCTATGAAATAAATTTAATACTGATGAATGCAAGTTGAAAAACGTGCATCACACAAATGTGTGAAGTGTTTCTCTGGTAATTTTTGCAGAGAGAAACTTCAAGGTCAGTGAGAGTTGTACGTGACCCACATCGTTGTGTCTGCTGGCGTGGAGATAAACACCAACACGGAGTAATTGGGCTGAATGGTTTCATTTTAGTTTAGAAATCGCACAGTTCCATGTTGCATTTTCTTTGTAATTCTATGTGCTCACACCAGAAAAACCCAAAAGAGAGCGTCCAGCTGCACTGAAGGAGCCACACTGTCCTCTCCATCTGAGTTGAGTCCTGTGTTACTTTGCATCTTGTGCAAAGTGGCATTTTTTTTTAAGAATCTGAATTTGCAAAAATGTCAAGGCACTGAGCAAGACATAATGTACAGTACAATATTGAACAGATTTTGCTAACACCACTTCGAAAGTCTTTGTATCATGGACGGAGCAGAGCAGCTGAAGGAAAGTGAAAAAAAACTGAAAGCTTCTGCAAATATTCCAGTAATAATAGGTGGGGATCACAACTCTGAACTTAACAATGTCCACACCCACAACCATAGACACTGGTGTAGCATGAGAAAACTGAGCTAAGGGCAGGCGGGGCTGGTAGTATGGTTGTGGCGAGGATGGAGGAAATCAAACAAGTTTGAAAGCTTCTCATTGTAACACCCGGGGGCTGAAATTGCCCCTTTCCTGAAGGCCTCTGAACACCAGAAAGCGACGGCCACGCTGCGGAGTGCAATGGCCGCCGACTTTGTGTGTAATGGCCGCCATTATCAACATTCCACTCCTGTGGTATCCCGGCGGTGACTCGCTACCCCCGCCCCCCGCTCCCCGCCACACCGCTGCTGCCGATCCGTGCTAAGTGCGCCATCACAGTACGTACTGCCGATGTGCCCCCCGATCGCGAAATTCCGCCGTGAAAATCTTCGGCCCGTCGGACGGTGCTTCTCAAATGCGTGCTGTGAGGCTGTGGCCTTTTGCAATGGCGGTGCGGCTCCCATTAAAGGAGAAGGCGCATTGTCGCTGTTACCATGTTTTGTTTTGTCGGACGACTGCCGACAATTACCCCCGGGTTTGGCCGAGCCGCCAACAGGCAACCTGCTGGCACCCCCTCTTGAGAGCGCAGGCTCTCTCCTTCAAGTGAAGGACCTTGATGACGTCATCAGTGCTACGATGATGACTGACAGCGGCGGTCACTACACCTGCCCTAACCTCCGCCCCTCTAGCGTGCTCACCACCACACTCCCGCCACCATTATAAGTGACTTCTGGTCCGCCTGAAAAAAAAAGCCAAAGAACTGAATTACGGTCAAGGGACCACCTCAACCGCTGCGGCGGTAAAAACATTATAAACGGGGTGCATGCGCCCCGTTTCAGGCAGAGGGCAATTTCGGGGCTCTAATATTTAAAATCAAAATTTAAAAAATGATTCTTGGTGTAAAATGGTCCATCTTGTCCAATTGTTGTGGACTATGCCCCGTTCTGACTCATCAACGCACTGCTTAGCCTAAGCCATATGAAGGTGGGTTTTCCTCTTCATTGCATCTGGGGAATGCCAGTCTGTGGGAATCCAGGCAACAGCCCGAAGATCAACCAGGAGTAATGGGCCTGTAAGTTTGGAAAGATTTTCCCCCATTCCCCTCTTGTAACTATCGCAATGTTAAACTCCGAACCAAGATGTCAGCTTTGGATCAATGGTAGCGCTCTTGTCTCAGAGTCAAAAAGATGTGGAGTTCGGACCCACTCCAGAGACTTGAACCCATACTCTAGGCTGACACTTCGGTGTAACACTGAGCAAGCACTGCGTTGTTGGAGGTCCTTTGAGATTAGGTTTAAAATCGAGGCCCATCTGCTCCCTGAAGAGGACATAAAAGATCCCATGGAACTATTCAGAGAAGAGCAGGATAGATCTGATGTCCTGGTCAACATTTATCCCTCAAACAACATCAAAACAGATTATCAACACCAACTTGTGTATATTAACCTCGTGAAACGGCCTCAGGCTCTTCACAGGAGTATTATGAGTTAAAAAATTTGACACCGAGCCACATAAGTAAAAATTAGCGCAGGTGACCAAAGGCTTGGCCAAAGAGATAGGTTTTAAGGAGCATCTTGAAGGAGGAGAGGTAGAGGGGCTGAGAGGTTTAGGCAGGGAGTTCCAGAGCTTGGGGCCCAGATAACAGAAGGCATCTGCTCACTACTCTTAACTGAGGCCTGGCTCAAAAAAGGGCAGGATTGGGTATTCCTGGTCATCAAGTGTTCAGGAAAGATAGGAAAGGAAAGATAGGAGGGAGGTGGTGTGGCAGTATTGGTTAAGGAGTGCGAGGATGTCCTGGAGGGGTCAAGGACAGAATCTACATGGCTAGAGTTAAGAAACAATAAAGGTGCCATTACACTACTCGGTGTATTCTATAGGCCACCAAATAGTGGGAAAGATATGGAGGAACAAATTTGCAGAGAAGTTACAGAGAGGTACGATAAAGTGATAATAATGGGGGACTTCAACTATCCTAATATAAGGATCAAGCTTCCCCCCACGCTGAAAACTGCGGCGACTTGTTAGATTAAAAACCATGCCGAAAACTAACCTTGTAATTCTCCCCACTCCAGGAACCTTGGCATGGTGTAGCAAAAGCTGTGGGGGCGGGGCTAGGGCCCAGCGTGCTTCTGAGTGGCGGCAGCGTTGCGCATGTGCATTGAAGCGTGTGCACAAGCGCAATAGCTCAGCAGCATTTGAATTCGGCCATATTCAAAGGGAAAGAGGGCTTAGTGATTTTTGGGTGCCTGAAGGAGTGGAAAGGAATGCTGCATAGGTGCATGCAAGGTAAGGACTGTGTGTTTTGAAAAATCACTGAGAGTCAATTCAATACAGCGATGCAACAATGTGCACCAACACCAAGAACGAAGAATTTCTTGCATGACAAAGTGGAGATACTAGTAAATGTCATTGAGCAGAAATGGCAGGAGCTGGATACCAGCAACAGAGGTCATACAAAACCCCAAAGAAATGAGGAAACATTGGAATCTAGTTGCAGAAGATTACTGCCAAGTGGTGAATACCACGAGATCTGGAAGCCAGTGTAAAAAGAAATGGCAGGACCTTGGTCAAGTAGTTAGCGTAAGTAATATTTTCATTTTTCAATGGAATTGCATTTGTAAATGTGACCATCTGTATATGTCCCACCCAGCAGAAAGGCACCCTCTCTAAAAAGTTACATTTTCATCTTTGCAGAAGAAATTGGCCCACAACAAAAGGGAAAGAACTCGATCAGGAGGAGGCCCACCAAACCTGCACCAACTGACACCCTTGGAAGAGAGGGTCGCTGCTTTGATGGGTCCTGCCTGGAGAAAAACAATCAGTACTGCACAAGCTGGGCCCACAGGCGTGGGAGAGGGTAAGTCCTGAAAATGCATCGTGACCCTTCAAATCAACCTGCTGCCTGGCCTGCTACATGCGAGACTACTCACGTCACCCATCCTGCCCCCTCCTGTGCTGCTAACCATTTGACTGTTCGGTTATATTTTGCAGAACATGATGCCAATCCTGAAGAAGATGCGTACGATCCAGACCAAGGAGAGGGGCATAGATATGTGTTCAGGGGAGAATGTTGACCGTAATATGGATCAGTCCATAATGCAGGAACTCACTCTCCCAGACAGTTCCATGAGTTCTGGTCCGACGTTCTACTCTTTCATCCACCCCCCATCCTTGCGTAGTGCTTTAAGTTCTAATGCGACATGCCATCGTTTCTTCACGACCCATCCCCATTTAGTGATGTAAATTCTGGTGCGACATTCCATGGTTTCACAGGTTCCGAGGTTGCGGGTCCCAGTGGTGGAGGTGGAATGCAGCTTGTAACACCCAGGGCCCCACTGCCAGAGGTAGAGGGTCCCAGTGGTGGAGGTGGAATGCAGCGTGGAACACCCTGAGCCACACCGTCCCACCCTGCGCCTCGCACTGGAGGGGTGTCGTGAGGCAGAACCGGGGCGAGAGGAAGAAAATCTGACCAGGCTCTCCTGAGATGCAGCATCTAACAGATGTGCTTGAGGTTATGGCATTGAGTGGGGAGACCAATGTCCTTACCCGATCACTCGTGGGCACCATCAGTGGGGTGGGTGATGAGGTAGCGGGACTGTTGGGAGAAATAGCAGTATTGACACGAGAACTGAAGGCGGGATGTCAGAGGCAGTGCAAATGATGGCACAGGTCATCAGGGAGGACATGTGTGAGGTGGCTGCTGCAATAAGGGCACACAGCCCAGCCAATCAAATGCCACTCCCACTGCAATCCCCGCATCAGCCTCTGTAGAGACCCAAGCTGGGCCCCCCCTCTCTCCCCCATGAGGCAGTGCACATGCACCGAGATGTGGATGAGAGCTGGGTGCAGCCTTTCTTTGCTGCTGTTGTTGTTGTCGTTGTTGATGCCACTGTTGTAGCTGTTTTCAAATTGAAATTGTTTAGTAAGTTTTGTAACTTTACAACTTTCTAAGTTATCGTCGAGTTTTTGAGTGATCTTAGAGTGTAAATGTTCTCACATTTAATAAGTTGTTTAAATTTACAACGTTAAAAGTTATCTTAAAGTTTTTAAGTGATCTTGTTTTCAAAGTGAAATTGTTTACTAAGTTTTGTAACGTTACAACTTTATAAGTGGTCTCAGAGTTTTTAAGTGATCTTAAAGAGTCATATTAAAGTAAAGTTTGATGCAAGAATGATTTTATTGCACTAAAGTACATTGTAAACTTTTCAATAAAATATATTATACATTAAAACTGAATCATGGTCCATTATCACATCACCACATAACTTTTAGGAACACCTGCAAAAAATAGACATCCCTCCCCCCTTCAGTCATGCCTGCCTCCCGCACCTAGCCATGACCGAGGGGTGTGCTGCTGTTGAGTGTCGTGCCTCGGAGATCTCTCCTCTTGTAGTAGGATGGGTGTCCGTGGGCCGAGGAAGCCAGCGACTGATTGCCCTACAGTATCCGAGACGCACAGATCGGTCCTGCTGCTGGCTGCGAGGGGTTGGGCAGGGAGTGGGTGGTGGGGAGAGTGGTGTTGGGGTTGTGGGAGTGAAGAGTGACACAGGGAGCGAGGGGTTAGGAGGGGGAGGGGGGAAGAGAGTGGTGAGTGTGGACGAGAGCGGTTCGGCGCTGGAGGGGCACGGGTGAAAATGCAACGAGGAGAATGGGGTGTTCACCTCTGACCCCCTCCCTGACATACAGAGGGCTTTATCCAAGTTGGCCCCAGGGTTCGGAGGCAGCAACGAAAGTGATGCAGAAAGTAATGTGAGGGGTGTCCGTGGGCCGAGGAGGCAGCTACTGATTGCCTTACACTATGTGAGACGCACAGATCTCTCCCAACTAGATCAATGAAACTGTGCGGCAACTGCTACTAAATCAAAAAAAATGTAGCCTTACAATAACCGACAGCAAGAATTGCTGAGGTGTTGATGACTTATTACTCAACATGTAGCCCTGATCACAATCGGGACAGCAGTGTCTGCCTCAGCTGGGAGCCTACACTTGCTGCTGCTGTGACCCCCCCACATCTGCCAGAATCTGCACACAGCCAACTGCAGGAAATGATTGATGGCAATAGTGCATTAGAGAAAGATCCACAAGATTAATGGCAAGTACAGGCCGCCCGGCCCAACAGCACAATTACAAAACGCACTGTGGTGCAAGCCTGCACATAAACAGTCACAACGGACAGGGAATTAATGCAGCAATAAGGAAGGTGAATATGGGGCTGGATAAAGGCCTTTGTTCTGGCCTGCTCACCGTATCAAATCAGAGCATTGAGGAATTGAGGTTAAGTGGCTGAAGGTGTTGCAATCCAATTGAGGGTGAACAGAGAAACCGCTTAATGTGCACCCGCGCAGTACAGCAAGTCAGGATAAAAAGCGATAACTACGTCCAGAATAAAACCAGGGCGTTTTTCCCCCAGTCTAATTGTCTTTGAATTATTATATCTAAAAGAGCAGGCAGAGAGACCCATGCTGCAAGACGGTGTCCTTGTACTGACCTATGCAGACCTGGCTTACAACAGAGATATTTAAAATGATTTAAAATTTACGAGAATGATTCCAGGACTGAAGGACTTCCGTGACGTGGATAGACTGGAGAAGCTGGGGTTGTTCTCCTTGGAGCAGAGAAGGTTGAGAGGAGATTTGAAAGAGGTGTTCAAAATCATGAGAGGTCTGGACAGAGTAGAAAGAGGTAAACTGTTCCCATTGGTGGAAGGGTCGAGAACCAGAGGACACAGATTTAAGGTGATTGGCAAAAGAACCAAAGGCGATGTAAAAAAACTTTTTTACACAGCGAGTGGTTATGGTCTGGAATGCGCTGCCTGACAGACTCAATTTTATCTTTCAAAAGGGAGTTGGATAAGTATCTGAAGGAAAAACATTTGCAGGGCTACGGGGGAAGAACAGGGGAGAGGGACTAGCTGAGAGACAGCGCAGGCTCGATGGGCCGAATGGCCTTCCATGCTGTAACCATTCTATGATTATTCCATTGCTGTTTATGGGACATTGCTGTGCACAACTTGGCTTGCTACATTTCCTGAATTACATCAGTGACTACACTTCAAAAGTAATTCATTGACTGCAAAGTGCTTTGGATGCTGAGGATGTGAAAGATGCTACACAATGCAAGTTCTTTCTCTTCCAATATTATCGCAGAACTATTGAGGTGAATTTCTAATCGGGCCCCCTGCCTGGCCATTATAGTGTTGACACCGCCTGATCTGGTGAGGTCACCTCCATTTACATAGTGTGCTCATGCTCTTGGTCCATATTGGGCTTGTGTCAGAGGGGCCCTATAGTGGGTGATGGGTAAATGTAGAGGGAGGTAAATAAACATATACAAGGATAAAATGTTGATAGCCTTTACAAAGACTTTGAGTACTTCTAAGGTATATTCCAGCCTTTGCTAAAGTTGTTTGGATAACTACAGTGCCTGGAAAAACCAAATGGCTGGCACAATAAATGTGGTGGCAGGAAACCAAAACCTATGGCAACATGATAGGTGGCACAACACTCAAAGTCCTGGTCTGATGGTTGGTACAGAATGAGATAGCAGTGAGGATGGTGGATGTATGGAAATCCCCTGGACGTGATGGCTTGCATCCTAGGGTCTTAAGAGAAGTTGCAGCAGGGATAGTGGATGCTTTCGTTGTAATTTACCAAAATTCCCTGGATTCTGGGGCGGTCCCAGCAGATTGGAAAACTGCAAATGTAATGCCCCTATTCAAAAAAGGAGGCAGACAAAAAGCAGAAAACTATAGACCAGTTAGTCTAACATCTGTGGTTGGGAAGATGTTGGAGTCCATTATTAAAGAAGCAGTAGCAGGACATTTGGAAAAACAAAATTCAGTCAGGCAGAGTCAGCATGGATTTATGAAGGGGAAGTCATGTTTGACAAATTTGCTGGAATTCTTTGAGGATGTAATGAACAGGGTGGATAAAGGGGAACCAATGGATGTGGTGTATTTGGACTTCCATAGAAACATAGAAAAATAGAAAATAGGTGCAGGAGTAGGCCATTCGGCCCTTCGAGCCTGCACCACCATTCAATAAGATCATGGCTGATCATTCAACTCAGTACCCCTTTCCTGCTTTCTCTCCATACCTCTTGATCCCTTTAGCCATAAGGGCCATATCTAACTCCCTCTTGAATATATCCAATGAACTGGCATCAACAACTCTCTGTGGTAGGGAATTCCACAGCTTAACAACTCTCTGAGTGAAGAAGTTTCTCCTCATCTCAGTCCTAAATGGCTTACCCCTTATCTTTAGACTATGTCCCCTGGTTCTGGACTTCCCCAACATCGGGAACATTCTTCCTGCCTCTAACCTGTCCAGTCCCGTCAGAATTTTATATATTTCTATGAGATCCCTGCTCATCCTTCTAAACTCCAGTGAATACAGGCCCAGTCGATCCAATCTCTCCTCATATGTCAGTCCTGCCATCCTGGGAATCAGTCTGGTGAACTTTCGCTGCACTCGCTCAATAGCAAGAACGTCCTTCCTCAGATTAGGAGACCAAAACTGAACACAATATTCCAAGTGAGGCCTCAATAAGGCCCTGTATGCAGTAAGACCTCCCTGCTCCTATACGCAAATCCCCTAGCTATGAAGGCCAACATACCATTTGCCTTCTTCACCGCCTGCTGTACCTGCATGCCAACTTTCAATGACTGATGAATCATGACACCCAGGTCCTGTTGCACCTCCCCTTTACCTAATCTTCCACCATTCAGATAATATTCTGCCTTCGTGTTTTTGCCACCAAAGTGGATAACCTCATATTTATCCACATTATACTGCATCTGCCATGCGTTTGCCCACTCACCTAACCTGTCCAAGTCACCCTGCAGCCTCTTAGCGTCCTCCTCACAGCTCACACCACCACCCAGTTTAGTGTCATTTGCAAACTTGGAGATATTACATTCAATTCCTTCATCTAAATCATTAATATATATTGTAAAGAGCTGGGGTCCCAGCACTGAGCCCTGTGGCACTCCACTAGTCACTGCCTGTCATTCTGAAAAGGACCCGTTTATCCCGACTCTCTGCTTCCTGGCTGCCAACCAGTTCTCTATCCACGTCAGTATATTACCCCAATACCATGTGCTTTAATTTTGCACACCAATCTCTTGTATGGGAACTTGTCAAAAGCCTTTTGAAAGTCCAAATACACCACATCCACTGGTTCTCCCTTGTCCACTCTACTAGTTACATTCTCAAAAATTCCAGAAGATTTGTCAAGGATGATTTCCCTTTCATAAATCCATGCTGTCTTGGATCGATCCTGTCACTGCTTTCCAAATGCGCTGCTATTTCATCCTTAATGATTGATTCCAACATTTTCCCCACTAATGATGTCAGGCTAACCGGTCTATAATTATCAAAGGCATTTGACAAGGTGCCACATAAAAGGTTACTGCACACAATAAAAGTTCACGGGGTTGGGGGTAATATATTAGCGTGGATAGAGGATTGGCTAATTAACAGAGAACAGAGAGTCGGGATAAATGGTTCATTCTCTGGTTGGCAATCAGTAACCAGTGGGGTGCCGCAGGGATCCATGCTGAGACCCCAACTATTTACAATCTATATTCGTCATCGTCATCATAGGCAGTCCCTTGGAATCGAGGAAGACTTGCTTCCACTCTTAGCATGAGTTCTTAGGTCCAATACAAGAACCACAGTCTCTGTCACAGGTGGAACAGTTAGTCGTTAAGGGAAAGGGTGGGCAGGGAGCCTGGTTTGCCGCACGCTCTTTCCGCTGCCTGCGCTTGATTTCTGCATGCTCTCGGCGACGATACTCGAGGAGCTCAGCGCCCTCCCAGATGCACTTCCTCCACTTAGTCTATGGCCAGGGACTCCCAGGTGTCAGTGGTGATGTTGCACTTTATCAGGGAGGCTTTGAGGGTGTCCTTGTAATGTTTCCTCTGCCCGCCTTTGGCTCGTTTGCCGTGGACAAGTTCCGAGTAGAGCGCTTGCTTTGGGAGTCTCGTGTCTGGCATGCGGACAATGTGGTCTGCCCAGCGGAGCTGATCAAGTGTGGTCAGTGCTTCAATGCTGAGGATGTTGGCCTGGACGAGGACGCTAATGTTTGTGCGCCTGTCCTCCCAGGGGATTTGCAGGATCTTGCGGAGACATCGCTGGTGGTATTTCTCCAACGACTTGAGGTGTCTACTGTACATGGTCCATGTCTCTGAACCAAAAATGAGGGCGGGTATTACTACAGCCCTGTGGACCATGAGCTTGGTGACAGTTTTGAGGGACTCCACCAGCCTGTTCTCGCCACACAGCACTGCCCCCCAGACATCAAGATCCACGGCATGGCCCTGGACAATGTGGAGACCACTTCCCCTATCTCGGAAGCCTCCTATCAATAAGAGCAGGCATTGACAACGGGATCCAACACTGCCTCCAGTGCACCAGTGCAGCCTTCGGCCGCCTGAGGAAAAGAGTGTTTGAAGACCAATCTATAATAACGACTTGGATGAAGGGACCAAGTGTAATGTAGCCAAGTTTGCTGACGATACAAAGATGGGTGGGAAAGCAATGTGTGAAGACACAAAAAACAACATAGGACATAGACAGACTAAGTAAGTGGGCAAAAATTTGGCAGATGTAATATAATGTTGGAAAGTGTGAGGTTATGCACTGGCAGAAAAAAAATCGAAGAGCAAGTTATTAATTAAATGGAGAAAGATTGCAAAGTGCTGCAGTACAGTGGGACCTGGGGGCACTTGTGCATGAAACACAAAAGGTTAGTATGCAGGTACAGCAAGTAATCTGGAAGGCCAATGGAATCTTGGAGTATACAGGGTTTGGTGAGGCCACACCTGGAATACTGCGTACAGTTTTGGTTTCCATATTTAAGAAAGGATATACTTGCTTTGGAGGCAGTTCAGAGAAGGTTCACTAGGTTGATTCCGGAGATGGGTGGGTTGACTTATGAGGAAAGGTTGAGTAGGCTGGGCCTCTACTCATTGGAATTCAGAAGAATGAGAGGTGATCTTATCGAAACGTATAAGATTATGAGGGGACTTGACAAGGTGGATGCAGAGAGGATGTTTCCACTGATGGGGGAGACTAGAACTAGGGGGCATAATCTTAGAATAAGGGGCCGCCTATTTAAAACTGAGATGAGGAGGAATTTCTTCTCTAAGAGTTGTAAATCTGTGGCATTCGCTGCCTCAGAGAGCTGTGGAAGCTGGGTCATTGATTAAATTTAAGATAGATATAGACAGTTTGTTAACCGATAAGGGAATAAAAGGTTAATTGGGATCGGGCAGGGAAGTGATCCTGAGTCAATGATCGGATCAGCCATGATCGTATTAAATGGCGGAGTAGGCTCGAGGGGTTGTGTGGCCTACTCCTGCTCCTATTTCTTATGTTCTTATGTTCTTATATTATTCTCCGCCGATGATGCAGTTTCACACATTTTACACCTTTTAATTAGGCATTGCCCATCACAAAATCTACACACCCGCTCCATCACAAATCCTGAAATTATTCGTGTCCATAACAAAGATTGAAAGAACGTTTGAAAGTAAGTAGTGCATTTACTTCAAGTGGGGCCTCTTGCCTTTGATTTGGGAGGCGGGGATGCGGGGGGGGGGGGGGCTGGTGCGGGGGCGGGTGGGGGGGGCGCTGGGGGGAGGTGGTGTGGGGGGTGAAGAGCTTAATTAAGCAGTCTAACGTGCTAGTCATAAATGCCAGGTCTTGTGTTTTGAAGATGTGATGAGATGGGATTCTGTGAATTGATCCCAGCCAATTATTTCAGATTCAGGAACTGTTTATACTCCAGTCATTGTGTCATGTTAACTCAATTGTGACTTTGTTGCCATTGTGGGCTAAAAGTGGCTGAGTGATATAGTGGCAGCTCAGTGTCTCTGTCACTGTCAATATTACCATGCCAATGAGTGGTCGGCACGTAAGGTCCTGGACGCCCTACGAAAGGAGAGGGTGGACCCTGTCGGGTGGTTCCCCGAGCAGACTGTCGAACTCGTCTGGCAGAATGTCTCATCGCCAGAGCTTTCACACAAGCATCAAGGTTGGCGGTGAGGAGGGCCCTACCCGTCAGATCCTTCATGCACAGCCGGGGTTTCAGAGACACGGCACTCTGCCCCCGAGTTGGCTGTGGTGCGGACGAGACAGTCATCCATCTCCTTTGGGATTTCCCCTTTGCAAGGCAGGTCTGGAAGGAGATGCAGTGGTTGCTGTCGATGTTCATCCCAAGCAACTCCGAAAAACAAGACTCTGTGCTCTACGGGCTGTTCCCAGGGACACACACCGAGACAGACATCATCTGCTGCTGGAGGGCCATCAACTTTGGTCTTGCCGAAACTTACTGGTCTTCCAGAGCAAGGGGATATCCACGGCCGAGTGTTGCAGACTGGCGCAATCCAAGATCCAGGACTACGTGCTGAGGGACGCACTAAAAATTGGTGCAGTCGCCGCAAAGGCACGGTGGGGAAGAGCCACAGTTTAAAGCCCTTCCACCACGGTAAACGCAGGGGCTGGAATCAGTATAAAACTCCCCTCGGGCTGTACTTGTAAACTTTTTGTATACATAGAGCACCATGATCTGAAAAAACCTATGTAATGCCATGTATAATGCAAGTTCTGTTTAGTAATGTATGTTTCAAAGAAATGTAACTGTACCCTCACCCATTCCGTGTACCGCATAGTGCCACATGTAACGTAATTTCATGACTGTATTACAATGTATCTTGGATTGTACTGAAATGTACCTCGAAATGTAAAGCAAGCAAATATATTGAACGGAACTGCCGTCAGCATCCAAATGTATTGTATGGAATTGCTGACCACATCCAAATGTACTGAACTGCTTTCCAATGTATTGTGCAAATTTTTATATGAATAAAATATATTTTGAAATATATGGTCTCCTAACTTGAGGAAGGACATTCTTGCTATTGAGGGAGTGCAGCGAAGGTGCACCAGGCTGATTCCCGGGATGGTGGGACTGACCTATCAAGAAAGACTGGATCAACTGGGCTTGTATTCACTGGAGTTCAGAAGAATGAGAGGGGACCTCATAGAAACATTTAAAATTCTGACGGGTTTAGACAGGTTAGATGCAGGAAGAATGTTCCCAATGTTGGGGAAGTCCAGAACCAGGGGACACAGTCTAAGGATAAGGGATAAGCCATTTAGGACCGAGATGAAGAGAAACTTCTTCACCCAAAGAGTGGTGAACCTGTGGAATTCTCTACCACAGAAAGTTGTTGATGCCAATTCACTAAATATATTCAAAAAGGAGTTAGATGTAGTCCTTACTATTAGGGGGATCAAGGGGTATGGCGAGAAAACAGGAACGGGGTACTGAGGTTGCATGTTCAGCCATGAACTCATTAAATGGCGGTGCAGGCTCGAAGGGCCGAATGGCCTACTCCTGCACCTATTTTCTATGTTTCTATGTTTCTATGAAATTTAAAAAAAATGCTAATGAGTCTGGCCTTGTATATACTTCACGTTCTCGTGTGTAAATTTCAAAGCTGAAGCACATTGTGTCTTGTCCCCACAAACCTTCGGATGGTCGACAGGAACCAGCATATATAGCGAAAGGTCATCGACCTGAACCGTTCATTCTGTTTCTCTCTGCACAGAGGTTCCCTGACCTTCTGAGTGTTTCCAGCATTCTCTGCTCATATTTCAGAGTTCCAGCATCCACAACAGTTTGGTTTAGAAGCAGCAGATCTGTCTGCTGTACAGCTCGTTTTGTGGGGAGGAGTTTGGGGTTTTGTTGATGTTGCTGACCCTCCTTAACCTTCACACTGGTTTGACACACTAATTGAGCGAGGATGGCCTCAGTTAGGAGGTGCAATCAACACTCTTTTCCGTAAACAGCTCAGAAAAAGAACAAGAAATGCTGCCAATGTTGTGAATCTGAAAGAAACAGAGACACCGCTGGAAGTACACAGCAGGTCAGCCAGAATGTGTGGGTAGAAAGGACGGGCTGTATCTACAGGCTTTAGGTTAGTTCCCCAATTGAGTCCATTTTCTGGCATTTCCCTTTGGGTGGCCTTGCACTATTTGCACATCCTTCTACTTTTTCATGTTCCCCAGATGGAGATGATATTTTATGTCATCTAACAATCTTCTGTTTTTCTACGAAGCACAGTTTGGGTTCTGCCAAGACCACTCAGCTCCAGACCTCATTGCAACCTTGGTTCAAACATGGACAAAGAGCTGAATTCCAGAGGTGAGGTGAGCATTTGACCGTGTGTGGCATCAAGGAGCCCGAGTAAAACTGAAGTCAATGGGAATCAGGGGGAAAACTCTCCACTGGCTGGAGTCATACCGAGCACAAAGGAAGATGGCTGTGGTTGTTGGAGGCCAATCATCTCAGCCACAGGACATCGGTGCAGGAGTTCCACAGGGCAGTGTCCTTGGCCCAACCATCTTCAGCTGCTTCATCAATGACCTTCCCGCCTGATGGGCACCCGATCCACCACCTTAAACATTCACTCCCTCCACCACCGGCGCACCATAGCTGCAGTGTGTACCATCTACGTGATGCACTGCAGCAACTCGCCAAGTCTTCTTCGATAGCATCTCCCAAACCCGTGATCTCTGCCACCTAGAAGGACCAGGGCAGCAGGCACATGGGAGCATCATAATCTCCAAGTTCCCCTCCAAGTCACACACCAACCTGGTTTGGAAATATGTTGTTGTTTCTTCATCGTCACTGGGTCAAAATCCTGGAACTCCCTCCCTAAGAGCTCTATGATAAAATCATAGAATGGTTACAGCACAGGAGAAGGCCATTCATCCCATCAAGCCCGTGCCAGCTCTCTGCAAGAGCATCTCAGCCAGACTCAGTCCCCCGCCTATGGGCACACCTTCACAACAAAGACTGCAGTGGTTCAAGAAGGTGGCTCACCACCATCTACTCAAGGGCAATTAGGGATGGGTAATAAATGCTGGCCTTGCCAGCGACGCCCACATCCCAGGAACAAATGAAGAAAAAAAGTTGCAGGTCATTCAGCTCTATGCAGTGATTGGAGTTTATCTTGTTTGTCCCTCCTCTCTCCTTTCTGATCGTGTTGATAGCACTCTTTACTTTTCAGTTCTGAAGACAAGTGCAGAAAATGCAGCAAGAACTAATGCAAAGGTGACAAGAACAGTCTACATGGGTGTAAATGACTTGTTATTTATGTACTTCAGTGAGAAGATACCACTTTCATTGTATACCAGTTGATATATTTATCGGTCCTCCCTGGAAAGGTGGTTTTAGAGCACCACATCCGCGTCCTCCACCAACTAGAAGGCCAAGGGCAGCAGGTCATGGGAACACCTCCACTTCTGAGTAGCTTCACCGCACAGAATCAAGAAGGTGGCGCACCAGCATCTTGTTAAGGACAACTAGGGATGGGCAATGAATGCTGGTTTTGCCAGCAAGATCCACATACCGAGAATCAATTTTTATAAAAGGAGCAGCAGCGGTAGCTTCGAGGTCCAATTAATGTGGTCTCTGTAAAGTACTGAATATCGATTGTTGCTGCATGAGCAATATGACACAAAAAGCTCATGTGTTATTGGTCCCTGGTAACCGCGTGGCTTTTCCATGGTAAATGCAGATTATTCGGCACTTCAACTATCTGTTTACAGTTAAATATATACAAGATCTCGTTCACCCATTACACCTGTGCTCGCTGACCTACATCAGCACCCAGTTCACCAATGCCTCGATTTTAAAATTCTCACCCTCGTGTTGAAGTCCCTCCATGGCCTCGCCTCTCCCTATCTCTGTAACATCCTCCAGCCCTATAACCCTCAGAGAGCTCTGCGCTCCTCCAAATCTGGCCTCTTGTGCGCCTGCACTTTTTTCTCCCCACCATTGGTGGCCGTGCCTTTAGCTACAGAGGCCCCAACCTCTGGAACTCCCTCCCTAAACCTCTCCACCTCTCTCTCCTCCTTTAGGACGCTCCTTGACACCCACCTCTTTAACCAAGCTTTTGGTCACCTGTCCTGATAGCTCCTTCGTTGGCTCAGGTCAATTTGTATCTGTCAACACTCCTGTAAAGTACCATATTGCATTAATGGTGTCACATAAATGAAAGTTGGTGTTGATTTTTTGGCACCTTATTGAAGCTTGGCCCCTAATATATATTTTTAAATCTTCTCCCTTTAAAACAAATGTAACTTTAACCACCTGTCAGTACCTGTGGATTTTGGGCCTCCAATGCATTGGATGTGAAGCAGCACTTTATAACATTTGCTGGCATTGTATCCCACTAGCAACCCAGCCTTTTCCTTCATTCTACTGGGCTACAACAGAGTTAGAATTAGAAAGGTCCTTGAAATAGAAATTACTGTCCCAGCATAAGAATAGGTTTTACAGTTTGAAAGGACAGTGGGAGGAGAGAGGAAAAAGAAATAGAAGGATATGAAACTGAAAGAAAGATTAAAAATTGAACAAAATAAAGTTTAGAGAAAAGAGGATAAAAACACAAGCATCACCTACAGTGAGAATACTACAAATAATTCTGTCAGCATCAATATTATTACATAAACGACCCAGTGATATAATCGAACCATCGCTTGATGCTTTATATAATTATATCACTATACATATCCTCCAGTAGTTGATATAATGACATCACTGAACATATCCCCTGGTAGGGTTTATCATGATACAGGTTCAGCGCCTAAAATCCAGAACTCTCGGGACCGAGGCCATTCCGAACTTTCAAACGTGTTTCTGATGTCCGAAGTCCGGAAACGCCCGAGCCCAGGTTCGGATATTTCCAGATTTCGGAACGTCAAAAGCGTGTCCCAAGTCTGGCAATGCCTGGCCCCAGGTTCCGATATTTCCAGTTTCCGACGTAATTTTATAGTTCTTCTCTTCGCAGGCCTTGTAGTCCTCGCTTTTTCGTCACATCATAAGTGTCCCTCTCTTGGTTTTGTACCTGTATGTTTTGGAAGGTAGTCTTCCCTGCACCTGTAGACTGTACAGTACAGTACTTGAATGCAAAGTTCATAGGAACATCTCCTGGGTTTTCACCATACTTAATGTGAGCTTCCCAGCCTGTATCATTTGCTACTATCTTCAAATTTGAAAAGGAATATACAGAACTCAAAGCATGAGATGTAATAAAGGTTTTCATTTGTAAAACAGTAAAGTTATGTGTCATGTATTTCACCATCTTGCAATGACTATAAGTATGTAACTGTAACTCATGCATACTGTACCTGTACCCTTGTAATGCACACCCTGGCCACAGGGAATGAGCTCCTCACCTGGGCTTCCAGGTATAAAAGGGGAGGTCCCACCCAGGATCAGCACTCTTTAGTCCTGGGAATAAAGTGAAGGTCGCAGAGTGACCGTGTCTGATATATCCATGCCTCGTGTGAGTTTGTAACAAGGTGCAGAAACACAACATTATGAAATATAAAACAGTAAATGAAGGCTTTTATTTGGTAAACAGAATGAAAATAAACAGGAACAGTTACAATTGGCTGGAGGTTGTGCTTGGGGTAGAGGGCTCAGCTATGCTGTCTGGGGCTGATGATAGGCCAGTAATAGGTTTATCAAATGTGGAAATTGCTGGTGTAATTGCACGCTGTAGGCCTTGGACCTTCTGATGCAACATCTTTTGAAAGATATTTAATATTGTTGTTTGTTTAAATAATTTCAGCTTTTCTTTCACTAATTGTTCCCGAATTCTGTAGACCTGTAGTATTTCTTCTTCACTTATGAAGCTGCATTGTTCTAAGGCATTAATTAATTCTTGACAAAGATTAATTGCTTTGTCAATGGGCACTTTTTCGACTTGATCATAGGCATCAACATCATCCTCACTGCTTTCATCCTTTTCTTCTGGATGCAAAACCCTCTTCATGATTTCTTCATCTGTCACTGCATGCACAATGGGAGCATCGCTGTCTATGTGCATGACCTCTACATCGTCCTCATTCAATTCCTGCACAGCTTCGCAAGTCAGCCCTCTTGCATAATCTAAAAGTTGAGCAATCATTGCTTTCTCCTTGGACACATGAAAGCCTTGAAAGTCCTGAGGAGCATCATCAGCATCATCGTCAGCAAACATAGTTGCTGGCCCGATGTTATGCCAAGCATTGACCAAGGTGTCTGCAGTTACCAAGTTTTCATGCATCTGCAGCTGCCCATGTAGCGTCCTTAATAGAGAAAGCTTTTGAGAATGCTTTTATTCCCATGCCTGTGTTCACAGCATTAAGCAAACACCTCATAAACTCGTTTTTATAGAGACACTTTATCGATCTCAAAATTCCTTGGTCCATTGGCTGTATCAGTGATGTAACATTTGGAGGTAAGTAGATTCCATGGACATTATCCTTTACCAAAAGCTCAGTATCAGGATGTGCTGAGCAATTATCTAGCAGCAAGTATATTTTTGCAGTTTTCCTCAAGGCCAGCATCCGTGCAATGAGCACGCGCCTGAGGGACAAAACTCTTCTCAAACAAGTTCAGAAAGATTACCCTGGTTACCCATGCTTACTTATTGGCATAATAATGCACTGGCAATAATCTCAAACCCTTGAGACATCTTGGACGCTGGCTTCTCCCAATGACCATAAGCTGACACTTATGTGTCCCAGCCACATTTGCAGCAGCAAGCACAGTCAACCTATTGTGTTTCTTCTGCTGCTGCTAATGTCTTTCGCAGTATGTAGCGCCAAAAGAGTGCTGTCTTGTCAGCATTGTACATTTCTCAGGTGAAAGGTTTTTATTAGCAGTTAGTTTGATGAACTCATCAATATAATGTTCAGCTGCCTCATGATCTGCTGAAGCTTTCTCACCACACACTTTCAGTTGCCTGATGCCATGACGCCATTTAAATTTGGCTAGCCAACCAGGAGAGTACTCGCATGGAATTTCAATCTCCATTTGTGCATGGAATATTTTAGCTTGTTGCACCAGCATTGGGCCAAAGGAAACTCTTCACTTCGACTCCATTCCACCCCTGCTCGATCCAAATGATCACATCTCGGCTTATGTGTACTTTTTCTCTTACTCATTTCCTTATTAACATCACTTTCTGCATGAGCTGTTCTTTGTTTTCTGATATCATAGATGGTGGAGAGGCCAACACCATATTCCTCACTCAATCTTCTCACTGAAGCATCTCTATCTAATCTCTGGAGTAACTCAACTTACTTGGCAATTGAAAGTGAAGTATGGTTCCCCTTTCCTTTATCTGAACCCTTTGGGGTAACTGTTGGCACTTTTGTCATGTTTGCAATGACACAACACAAACTCACAATCTTTACGTGTGCAGAACTTTAAAGTGGGAAAAACACCACAGCGATTGAGTCTGGTTGGGCGGGGTCTAATCATGGGATGTAGGTGGGTAAGCTGGGGTAGCCCTATAATGTATAATGGCACCATTTTTTCATTTAAATTCTGAATTTAAAAGTGCATGTGCAGAACAGGTGCAGGTGCAGCTAATGCAAATTTAAAATCACAATCTGGTCGGGTCAGCTCCACTCGGAGTTACGGGTCATTGTGATCTGATCGTGCGGTTGCTGCTTTGGGGAGTTGCAGTGTGCTGTGCAGAGTTTGATATTGGCCGGAGACTTGCGCGCGGAGCTTGGTTGGTTCTGGCTGGGGAATTGCATGCTTTGCAGAGTTGGTTCTGGCCGAAAGGATTTGAGGGCGGAGTTTGGTTGGTTCTGGCCGAAGGGACTTGTGTGCTGTGCAGAGTTGGTTCTGGCGGGGGACTTGTGTGCTGTGTGGAGCTGGTGTGGACCCAGAAGCAACAGTGCGGTGACTGTGAAGACCTGGCCTGGAACTGCTTGGATTGCCGCTTTTTTTCTTGCAATTTTTGTCACTGTACAGGAAATGGATTTCATTTTTTGACTTTTCCCTGGGGCCTGCTGGAGGCGGTAATGGTTTGGCACGTTTTCCTTATTCCGGAACAGTTTGGTGATTCTGGACAACCTTGCCATGGATCAGCCCAGAGTCTGGATTCCGGAACATCCGTATTCCGGAAATCTTGATTTTCAATGCTGCACCAGTACCACCATCCATATCTCTTTGTACCTGAGGAAATATCACCATCCACATCCCTTGGTACTTTATATAATGATAACATTGTATATACCATCAGTAGTTTATAAAATTATATCACTGAACATATATCCTGATAGTTTATAACAAGATACCATTGTACATATCCTCTCATAGTTTGTATAATGATATCACCGTACATATCGCCAGTAGTTTATACAATGATATCAGCATACATATCCCCAGTAATTTATACAATGATATCATTGTACATATCCCCAATAGTTTATATAATGATATCACCATACATATCCCCAGTGGTTTATATGATGATATCACCGTACTATCCCCAGTAGCTTATATAATGATATCACCGTACATATCCCCAGTAGTTTATATAATGATATCACCGTACATATCCCCAGTAGTTTATATAATGATATCACCTTACATATCCCCAGCAGTTTATATAATGATATCACCGTACATATCCCCAGTAGCTTATATAATGATATCACCGTACACATTCCCAGTAGTTTATATAATGATATCACCGTACATATCCCCAGTAGTTTATATAATGATATCACCGTACATATCCCCAGTAGTTTATATAATGATATCACCGTACATATCCCCAGTAGTTTATATAATGATATCACCGTACAAATCCCCAGTAGTTTATATAATGATATCACCGTACATATCCCCAGTAGTTTATATAATGCTATCACCATACATATCCCCAGCAGTTTATATAATGATATCACCGTACATATCCCCAGTAGTTTACATAATGATATCACTGAACATATCCCCAATAGTTTATACAATGATATCACTGTACATATCCCCAGAAGTTTATATAATGATATCACCGTACATATTCCCAGTAGTTTATATATTGATATCACTGTACATATCCGCAGTAGTTTAGATAATGATATCACCGTACATATCCCCAGTAGTTTATATAATGATATCACTGCACATATCCCCAATACTTTATATAATGATATCACTGTACATATCCCCAGTAGTTTATACAATGATATCACTGTACATATCCCCAGTGGTTTATATGATGATATCACCGTACTATCCCCAGTAGCTTATATAATGATATCACCGTACATATCCCCAGTAGTTTATATAATGATATCACCGTACATATCCCCAGTAGTTTATATAATGATATCACCTTACATATCCCCAGCAGTTTATATAATGATATCACCGTACATATCCCCAGTAGCTTATATAATGATATCACCGTACACATTCCCAGTAGTTTATATAATGATATCACCGTACATATCCCCAGTAGTTTATATAATGATATCACCGTACATATCCCCAGTAGTTTATATAATGATATCACCGTACATATCCCCAGTAGTTTATATAATGATATCACCGTACAAATCCCCAGTAGTTTATATAATGATATCACCGTACATATCCCCAGTAGTTTATATAATGCTATCACCATACATATCCCCAGCAGTTTATATAATGATATCACCGTACATATCCCCAGTAGTTTACATAATGATATCACTGAACATATCCCCAATAGTTTATACAATGATATCACTGTACATATCCCCAGAAGTTTATATAATGATATCACCGTACATATTCCCAGTAGTTTATATATTGATATCACTGTACATATCCGCAGTAGTTTAGATAATGATATCACCGTACATATCCCCAGTAGTTTATATAATGATATCACTGCACATATCCCCAATACTTTATATAATGATATCACTGTACATATCCCCAGTAGTTTATACAATGATATCACTGTACATATCCGCAGTAGTTTATATAATGATATCACTGGATATATCCCCAGTAGTTTATATAATTATATCACTGTACATATCCCCAGTAGTTTATATAATGATATCATTGTACATATCCTCAATAGTTTATATAATGATATCACTGCACATATCCCCAGTAGTTTATATAATGATATCACTGTACATGTCCCCAGTAGCTTATATAATGATATCACTGTACATATCCCCAATAGTTTAAATAATGATATTACTGAACATGTCCCCAGTAGTTTATATAATGATATCACCGTACATATCCCCAGTAGTTTATATAATGATATCACAGCACATATCCCCAAAAGTTTATATAATGATATCACTGTACATATCCCTAGTAGTTTATATAATGATATCACTGCACATATCCCCAATAGTTCATATAATGATATCACTGTACATATCCCCAGTAGTTTATACAATGATATCACTGTACATATACCCAGTAGCTTATATAATGATATCACTGTACATATCCGCAGTAGTTTATACAATGATATCACTGTACATATCCACAATAGTTTATATAATGATATCACCGTACATATCCCCAATAGTTTATATAATGATATCACTGTACATATCCCCATTAGTTTATATAATTATATCACCGTACATATCCCCAGTGGTTTATATAATTATATCACTATATATATCCCCAGTAGTTTATACAATGATATCACTGTGTATATCCCCAGTAGTTTATATAATGATATCACCGTACATATCCCCAGTAGTTTATATAATGATATCTCCGTACATATCCCCAGTAGTTTATATAATGATATCACTGCACATATAGCCAGTAGCTTACATAATGATATCACTGTACATATCCCCAGTAGTTTATATAATGATATCACTGGACATATCCCCAGTAATTTATATAATGATACCACTGTACATATCCCCAGTAGTTTATATAATGATATCACCGTACATACCCCCAATAGTTTATATAATAATATCACTGTACATAACCCCAGTAGTTTATATAATGATATCACTGTACATATCCCCAGTAGTTTATGTAATGATATCACCGTACATATCCCCAGTAGTTTATATAATTATATCACTATATATATCCCCAGTAGTTAATATAATGATATCACTGTATATATCCAGAGTAGCTTATATAATAATATCACCGTACATATCCCCTGAAGTTTATATAATGATATCACCGTACATATCCCCAGTAGTTTATATAATGATATCACTGTACATATCCCCAGTAGTTTATGTAATGATATCACCGTACATATCCCCAGTGGTTTATATAATGATATCACCGTACATATCCCCAGTGGTTTATATAATGATATCACTGTATATATCCAGAGTAGTTTATGTAATGATATCACCGTACATATTCCCAGTGGTTTATATAATGATATCACTGCACATATAGCCAGTAGCTTACATAATGATATCACTGTACATATCCCCAGTAGTTTATATAATATCACTGTACATATTGCCAGTAGTTTATATCATGATATCACTGTACATATCACCAATAGTTGATATAATGATATCACCGTACATATCCCCAGTAGTTTTTATAATGATATCACTGTACATATCCCCAGTAGTTTATATAATGATATCACTGTACATATACCCAGTAGTTTATAAAATGATATCAACGTACATATCCCCAATAGTTTATATAATGATATCACTGTACATATCCCCAGTAGTTTACATCATGATATCACCGTACATATCTCCAGTGGTTTATATAATGATATCACTGTATATATCCCCAGTAGTTTATATAAAGATATCACTGTATATATCCCCAGTAGTTTCTATAATGATATCACCGTACATATCCCCAGTAGTTTATATAATGATATCACTGTACATATCCCCAGTAGATAATATAATGATATCACTGTACATATCCCTAATAGTTTATATAATGATATCACTGTACATATCCCCAGTAGGTTATATAATGATATCACCGTACATATACGCAGTTGCTGATATAATGAAATCACCGTACATATCCCCAGTAGTTTATATAATGGTATCGCTGTACATGTCCCCAGTAGTTTATATTATGATATCACTGTATATATCCTTAGTAGTTTATATAATCATAGCACCGTACATACCACCAATAGTTGATATAATGATATCACCGTACATATCCCCAGTAGTTTATATAATGATATCATTGTACATATCCCCAATAGTTTATATAATGGTATCGCTGTACATGTCCCCAGTAGTTTATATAATGATATCACTGTACATATCACCAATAGTTGATATAATGATATCACCGTACATATCCCCAGTAGTTTTTATAATGATATCACTGTAAATATCCCCAGTAGTTTATATAATGATATCACTGTACATATCCCCGATTGTTTATATAATGATATCACTGTACATATCCCTAGTAGTTTATATAATGATAACACTGCACCTATCCCCAGTAGTTTATATAATGATATCACCATACATATCCCCAGTAGTTTATATAATATTATCACTGTACATATCCCCAGTAGTTTATATAATGATATCACTGTACATATACCCAGTAGTTTATAAAATGATATCAACGTACATATCCCCAATAGTTTATATAATGATATCACTGTACATATCCCCAGTAGTTTACATCATGATATCACCGTACATATCTCCAGTGGTTTATATAATGATATCACTGTATATATCCCCAGTAGTTTATATAAAGATATCACTGTATATATCCCCAGTAGTTTCTATAATGATATCACCGTACATATCCCCAGTAGTTTATATAATGATATCACTGTACATATCCCCAGTAGATAATATAATGATATCACTGTACATATCCCTAATAGTTTATATAATGATATCACTGTACATATCCCCAGTAGGTTATATAATGATATCACCGTACATATACGTAGTTGCTGATATAATGAAATCACCGTACATATCCCCAGTAGTTTATATAATGATATCATTGTACATATCCCCAATAGTTTATATAATGGTATCGCTGAAGATATCCCCAGTAGTTTATATAATGATATCACTGTACATATCCCCAGTAGTTTATATAATGAAATCACCGTACATATCTCCAGTAGTTTATAGAATGATATGACTGTACATGTCCTCAGTTGTTTATATAATGATATCACCATACATATCCCCAGTAGGTTATATAATGGTATCGCTGTACATGTCCCCAGTAGTTTATATTATGATATCACTGTATATATCCTTAGTAGTTTATATAATCATAGCACCGTACATACCACCAATAGTTGATATAATGATATCACCGTACATATCCCCAGTAGTTTATATAATGATATCATTGTACATATCCCCAATAGTTTATATAATGGTATCGCTGTACATGTCCCCAGTAGTTTATATAAAGATATCACTGTACATATCCCCAGTAGTTTATATAATGATATCACTGTTCGTATCCCCAGTGGTTTATATAACGATATCATCGTACATATCCCCAGTAGTTTATATAATGATATCACTATACATATCCCCAGTATTTATATAATGACATCACCGTACATATCCCCAGTAGTTTATATAATGATATCACCTTACATATCCCCAGCAGTTTATATAATGATATCACCGTACATATCCCCAGTAGCTTATATAATGATATCACCGTACACATTCCCAGTAGTTTATATAATGATATCACCGTACATATCCCCAGTAGTTTATATAATGATATCACCGTACATATCCCCAGTAGTTTATATAATGATATCACCGTACATATCTCCAGTAGTTTATATAATGATATCACCGTACAAATCCCCAGTAGTTTATATAATGATATCACCGTACATATCCCCAGTAGTTTATATAATGCTATCACCATACATATCCCCAGCAGTTTATATAATGATATCACCGTACATATCCCCAGTAGTTTACATAATGATATCACTGAACATATCCCCAATAGTTTATACAATGATATCACTGTACATATCCCCAGAAGTTTATATAATGATATCACCGTACATATTCCCAGTAGTTTATATATTGATATCACTGTACATATCCGCAGTAGTTTAGATAATGATATCACCGTACATATCCCCAGTAGTTTATATAATGATATCACTGCACATATCCCCAATACTTTATATAATGATATCACTGTACATATCCCCAGTAGTTTATACAATGATATCACTGTACATATCCGCAGTAGTTTATATAATGATATCACTGGATATATCCCCAGTAGTTTATATAATTATATCACTGTACATATCCCCAGTAGTTTATATAATGATATCATTGTACATATCCTCAATAGTTTATATAATGATATCACTGCACATATCCCCAGTAGTTTATATAATGATATCACTGTACATGTCCCCAGTAGCTTATATAATGATATCACTGTACATATCCCCAATAGTTTAAATAATGATATTACTGAACATGTCCCCAGTAGTTTATATAATGATATCACCGTACATATCCCCAGTAGTTTATATAATGATATCACAGCACATATCCCCAAAAGTTTATATAATGATATCACTGTACATATCCCTAGTAGTTTATATAATGATATCACTGCACATATCCCCAATAGTTCATATAATGATATCACTGTACATATCCCCAGTAGTTTATACAATGATATCACTGTACATATACCCAGTAGCTTATATAATGATATCACTGTACATATCCGCAGTAGTTTATACAATGATATCACTGTACATATCCACAATAGTTTATATAATGATATCACCGTACATATCCCCAATAGTTTATATAATGATATCACTGTACATATCCCCATTAGTTTATATAATTATATCACCGTACATATCCCCAGTGGTTTATATAATTATATCACTATATATATCCCCAGTAGTTTATACAATGATATCACTGTGTATATCCCCAGTAGTTTATATAATGATATCACCGTACATATCCCCAGTAGTTTATATAATGATATCTCCGTACATATCCCCAGTAGTTTATATAATGATATCACTGCACATATAGCCAGTAGCTTACATAATGATATCACTGTACATATCCCCAGTAGTTTATATAATGATATCACTGGACATATCCCCAGTAATTTATATAATGATACCACTGTACATATCCCCAGTAGTTTATATAATGATATCACCGTACATACCCCCAATAGTTTATATAATAATATCACTGTACATAACCCCAGTAGTTTATATAATGATATCACTGTACATATCCCCAGTAGTTTATGTAATGATATCACCGTACATATCCCCAGTAGTTTATATAATTATATCACTATATATATCCCCAGTAGTTAATATAATGATATCACTGTATATATCCAGAGTAGCTTATATAATAATATCACCGTACATATCCCCTGAAGTTTATATAATGATATCACCGTACATATCCCCAGTAGTTTATATAATGATATCACTGTACATATCCCCAGTAGTTTATGTAATGATATCACCGTACATATCCCCAGTGGTTTATATAATGATATCACCGTACATATCCCCAGTGGTTTATATAATGATATCACTGTATATATCCAGAGTAGTTTATGTAATGATATCACCGTACATATTCCCAGTGGTTTATATAATGATATCACTGCACATATAGCCAGTAGCTTACATAATGATATCACTGTACATATCCCCAGTAGTTTATATAATATCACTGTACATATTGCCAGTAGTTTATATCATGATATCACTGTACATATCACCAATAGTTGATATAATGATATCACCGTACATATCCCCAGTAGTTTTTATAATGATATCACTGTACATATCCCCAGTAGTTTATATAATGATATCACTGTACATATACCCAGTAGTTTATAAAATGATATCAACGTACATATCCCCAATAGTTTATATAATGATATCACTGTACATATCCCCAGTAGTTTACATCATGATATCACCGTACATATCTCCAGTGGTTTATATAATGATATCACTGTATATATCCCCAGTAGTTTATATAAAGATATCACTGTATATATCCCCAGTAGTTTCTATAATGATATCACCGTACATATCCCCAGTAGTTTATATAATGATATCACTGTACATATCCCCAGTAGATAATATAATGATATCACTGTACATATCCCTAATAGTTTATATAATGATATCACTGTACATATCCCCAGTAGGTTATATAATGATATCACCGTACATATACGCAGTTGCTGATATAATGAAATCACCGTACATATCCCCAGTAGTTTATATAATGGTATCGCTGTACATGTCCCCAGTAGTTTATATTATGATATCACTGTATATATCCTTAGTAGTTTATATAATCATAGCACCGTACATACCACCAATAGTTGATATAATGATATCACCGTACATATCCCCAGTAGTTTATATAATGATATCATTGTACATATCCCCAATAGTTTATATAATGGTATCGCTGTACATGTCCCCAGTAGTTTATATAATGATATCACTGTACATATCACCAATAGTTGATATAATGATATCACCGTACATATCCCCAGTAGTTTTTATAATGATATCACTGTAAATATCCCCAGTAGTTTATATAATGATATCACTGTACATATCCCCGATTGTTTATATAATGATATCACTGTACATATCCCTAGTAGTTTATATAATGATAACACTGCACCTATCCCCAGTAGTTTATATAATGATATCACCATACATATCCCCAGTAGTTTATATAATATTATCACTGTACATATCCCCAGTAGTTTATATAATGATATCACTGTACATATACCCAGTAGTTTATAAAATGATATCAACGTACATATCCCCAATAGTTTATATAATGATATCACTGTACATATCCCCAGTAGTTTACATCATGATATCACCGTACATATCTCCAGTGGTTTATATAATGATATCACTGTATATATCCCCAGTAGTTTATATAAAGATATCACTGTATATATCCCCAGTAGTTTCTATAATGATATCACCGTACATATCCCCAGTAGTTTATATAATGATATCACTGTACATATCCCCAGTAGATAATATAATGATATCACTGTACATATCCCTAATAGTTTATATAATGATATCACTGTACATATCCCCAGTAGGTTATATAATGATATCACCGTACATATACGTAGTTGCTGATATAATGAAATCACCGTACATATCCCCAGTAGTTTATATAATGATATCATTGTACATATCCCCAATAGTTTATATAATGGTATCGCTGAAGATATCCCCAGTAGTTTATATAATGATATCACTGTACATATCCCCAGTAGTTTATATAATGAAATCACCGTACATATCTCCAGTAGTTTATAGAATGATATGACTGTACATGTCCTCAGTTGTTTATATAATGATATCACCATACATATCCCCAGTAGGTTATATAATGGTATCGCTGTACATGTCCCCAGTAGTTTATATTATGATATCACTGTATATATCCTTAGTAGTTTATATAATCATAGCACCGTACATACCACCAATAGTTGATATAATGATATCACCGTACATATCCCCAGTAGTTTATATAATGATATCATTGTACATATCCCCAATAGTTTATATAATGGTATCGCTGTACATGTCCCCAGTAGTTTATATAAAGATATCACTGTACATATCCCCAGTAGTTTATATAATGATATCACTGTTCGTATCCCCAGTGGTTTATATAACGATATCATCGTACATATCCCCAGTAGTTTATATAATGATATCACTATACATATCCCCAGTATTTATATAATGACATCACCATACATATCCCCAGTAGTTTATATAATGATATCACTGTACATATCCCCAGTAGTTTCTATAATGATATCATTGTACATATCCCCAGTAGATTATATAATGATATCACTGTACATATCCCCAATAGTTCATATAATGATATCACCGTACATAACCCCAGTAGTTTATGTAATGATATCACCGTACATATCCCCAGTGGTTTATATAATTATATCACTATATATATCCCCAGTAGTTAATATAATGATATCACTGTATATATCCAGAGTAGCTTATATAATAATATCACCGTACATATCCCCTGAAGTTTATATAATGATATCACCGTACATATCCCCAGTAGTTTATATAATTATATCACCGTACATATCCCCAGTAGTTTATATAATGATATCACTGTACATATCCCTAATAGTTTAGATAATGATATCACTGTACATATCCCCAATAGTTTATATAATGATATCACTGTACATATCCTCAGTAGTTTATATAATGATATCACTGTACATATCCCCAGTAGTTTCTATAATGATATCACTGTACATATCCCCAGTAGTTTCTATAATGATATCACTGTACATATCCCCAATAGTTTATATCATGATATCACTACACATGTCCGCAGTAGTTTATATAATATCACTGTACGTATCCCCAGTGGTTTGTAAAATGATATCATCGTACATATCCCCAGTAGTTTATATGATGATATCACTGTACATATCCCCAGTAGTTTATATAATGATATCACCGTATATATCCCCAGTAGTTTATATAATGATATCACTGTACATATCCCCAGTAGTTTATATAATGATATCACTGGACATATCCCCAGTAGTTTATATAATTATATCACTGTACATATCCCCAGTACTTTATATAATATCACTGTACATATCCCCAGTAGTTTATATAATGATATCACCGTACATATCCACAGTAGTTTATATAATGATATCACTGTACATATCCCCAGTAGTTTATGTAATGAAATCACCGTACATATCCCCAGTAGCTTATATAATGATATCACTGTACATATCCCCAGTAGTTTATATCATGATATCACTGTACATATCCCCAATAGTTTATATAATGATATCACCGTACATATCCCCAGTCGTTTTTATAATGATATCACTGTAAATATCCCCAGGTGTTTATATAATGATATCACCGTACATATCCCCAGCAGTTTATATCATGATATCACCGTACATATCCCCAATACTTTATATAATGATATCACTCTACATATCCCCAGTTGCTGATATAATGAAATCACCGTACATATCCCCAGTATTTTATATAATGATCTCACTGTACATATCCCCAGTAGTTTATGTAATGATATCGCCGTACATATCACCAGTGGTTTATATAATTATATCACTGTATATATACCCAGTAGTTAATATAATGATATCACTGTATATATCCAGAGTAGTTTATACAATGATATCACCGTACATATCCCCAGTAGTTTATATAATGATATCACTACACATATAGCCAGTAGCTTACATAATGATATCACTGTACATATCCCCAGTAGTTTATATAATGATATCACTGTACATATCCCCAGTAATTTATATAATGATATCACTGTACATATCCCCAGTAGTTTATATAATGATATCACCGTACATACCCCCAATAGTTTATATAATAATATCACTGTACATAACCCCAGTAGTTTATATAATGATATCACTGTACATATCCCCAGTAGTTCATGTAATGATATCACCGTACATATCCTCAGTGGTTTATATAATTATATCACTATATATATCCCCAGTAGTTAATATAATGATATCACTGTATATATCCAGAGTAGTTTATATAATAATATCACCGTACATATCCCCTGAAGTTTATATAATGATATCACCGTACATATCCCCAGTGGTTTATATAATGATATCACTGTACATATCGCCAGTAGTTTATATAATGATATCACTGTACATATCCCCAGTAGTTTAGACAATCATATCACTGTACATATCGCCAGTAGTTTATATAATATCACTGTACATATCCCCAGTAGTTTATATCATGATATCACTGTACATATCCCCAATAGTTGATATAATGATATCACCGTACATATCCCCAGTAGTTTTTATAATGATATCACTGTAAATATCCCCAGTAGTTTATATAATGATATCACTGTACATATCCCCGATTGTTTATATAATGATATCACTGTACATATCCCTAGTAGTTTATATAATGATATCACTGTACATATACCCAGTAGTTTATATAATGATATCATTGTACATATACCCAGTAGTTTATAAAATGATATCAACGTACATATCCCCAATAGTTTATATAATGATATCACTGTACATATCCCCAGTAGTTTACATCATGATATCACCATACATATCTCCAGTGGTTTATATAATGATATCACTGTATATATCCCCAGTAGTTTATATAATGATATCACTGTATATATCCCCAGTAGTTTCTATAATGATATCACCGTACATATCCCCAGTAGTTTATATAATGATATCACTGTACATATCCCCAGTAGATAATATAATGATATCACTGTACATATCCCTAATAGTTTATATAATGATATCACTGTACATATCCCCAATAGGTTATATAATGATATCACCGTACATATACGCAGTTGTTGATATAATGATCACCGTACATATCCCCAGTAGTTTATATAATGATATCATTGTACATATCCCCAATAGTTTATATAATGGTATCGCTGAAGATATCCCCAGTAGTTTATATAATTATATCACTGTACATACCCCCAATAATTTATAGAATGATATCACCGTACATATCCCCAGTAGTTTATATAATGAAATCACCGTACATATCTCCAGTAGTTTATAGAATGATATGACTGTACATATCCCCAGTTGTTTATATAATGATATCACCATACATATCCCCAGTAGTTTATATAATGGTATTGCTGTACATGTCCCCAGTAGTTTGTATTATGATATCACTGTATATACCCTTAGTAGTTTATATAATCATAGCACCGTACATACCCCCAATAGTTGATATAATGATATCACCGTACATATCCCCAGTAGTTTATATAATGATATCCTTGTACATATCCCCAATAGTTTATATAATGGTATCGCTGTACATGTCCCCAGTAGTTTATATAAAGATATCACTGTACATATCCCCAGTAGTTTATATAATGATATCACTGTTCGTATCCCCAGTGGTTTATATAACGATATCATCATACATATCCCCAGTAGTTTATATAATGATATCACTGTACATATCCCCAGTATTTATATAATGATATCACCATACATATCCCCAGTAGTTTATATAATGATATCACTGTACATATCCCCAGTAGTTTCTATAATGATATCATTGTACATATCCCCAGTAGATTATATAATGATATCACTGTACATATCCCCAATAGTTCATATAATGATATCACCGTACATATCCCCAGTAGTTTATATAATGATATCAACGTACATATCCCCTGAAGATTATATAAGGATATCACTGTACATATCCCCAGTAGTTTATATAATTATGTCACTGTACATATCCCCAGTAGTTGAAATAATGACATTACTGTACATATCCCAAGTAGTTTATCTAATGATATCACTGTACATATCCACAGTAGTTTATATAATGATATCACCGTACATATCCCCAGTAGATTATATAATGATATCACCGTACATATCCCCAGTAGTTTATATAATGATATCACTGTATATGTCCCCAGTAGCTTATATAATGATATTACTGCACATACACCCACTAGTTTATATAATGATATCACCGTACATATCCCCAGTAGTTTATATAATGATATCACTGCACATATTCCCAATAGTTTATCGAATGATATCACTGTACATATTCCCAGTAGTTTATATAATGATATCACTGTACATATCCCCAGTAGTTTATATAATGATATCACCGAACATATCCCCAATAGTTTATACAATGATATCACTGTACATATCCCCAGTAGTTTACACAATGATATCACTGTACATATACCCAGTAGCTTATATAATGATATCAATGTACATATCCCCAGTAGTTTATATAATGATATCACTGTACATATCCCAAGTAGTTTATATGATGACATCACTGTTCATATCCCCAGTAGTTTATATAATGATATCACTCTACATATCCCCAGTAGTTTATATAATGATATCACCGTACATATCCCCAGTATTTTATATAATGATCTCACTGTACATATCCCCAGTAGTTTATGTAATGATATCACCGTACATATCCCCAGTGGTTTATATAATTATATCACTGTATATATCCCCAGTAGTTAATATAATGATATCACTGTATATATCCAGAGTAGTTTATACAATGATATCACCGTACATATCCCCAGTAGTTTATATAATGATATCACTGCACATATAGCCAGTAGCTTACATAATGATATCACTGTACGTATCCCCAGTAGTTTATATAATAATATCACTGTACATATCCCCAGTAGTTTATGTAATGATATCACCGTACATATCCCCAGTGGTTTATATAATTATATCACTGTATATATCCCCAGTAGTTAATATAATGATATCACTGTATATATCCAGAGTAGTTTATACAATGATATCACCGTACATATCCCCAGTAATTTATATAATGATATCACTGCACATATAGCCAGTAGCTTACATAATGATATCACTGTACATATCCCCAGTAGTTTATATAATGATATCACCGTACATATCCCCAGTATTTTATATAATGATCTCACTGTACATATCCCCAGTAGTTTATGTAATGATATCACTGTACATATCCCCAGTAATTTATATAATGATACCACCGTACATATCCCCAGTAGTTTATATAATGATATCACCGTACATACCCCCAATAGTTTATATAATAATATCACTGTACATAACCCCAGTAGTTTATATAATGATATCACTGTACATATCCCCAGTAGTTTATGTAATGATATCACCGTACATATCCCCAGTGGTTTATATAATTATATCACTGTACATATCCCCAGTGGTTTATATAATGATATCACTGTACATATCCCCAGTAGTTAATATAATGAAATCACCGTACATATCCCCAGTAGTTTATATAATGATATCACTGTACATATCCCCAGTAGTTTACACAATGATATCACTGTACATATCCCCAGTAGTTTATATAATGATATCACTGTACATATCCCCAGTAGTTTAGACAATCATATCACTGTACATATCGCCAGTAGTTTATATAATATCACTGTACATATCCCCAGTAGTTTTTTCATGATATCACCGTACATATCCCCAACAGTTTATATAATGATATCACCGTACATATCCCCAATACTTTATATAATGATATCACTCTACATATCCCCAGTAGATCATATAATGATATCACCGTACATATCCCCAGTAGTTTTTATAATGATATCACTCTAAATATCCCCAGTAGTTTATATAATGATATCACTGTACATATCCCCGATTGTTTATATAATGATATCACTGTACATATCCCTAGTAGATTATATAATGATACCACTGTACCTATCCCCAGTAGTTGATACAATGATATCACCGTACATATCCCCAGTAGTTTATATAATATTATCACTGTACATATCCACAGTAGTTTATATAATGATATCACTGTACATATCCCCAGTAGTTTATAAAATGATATCAACGTACATATCCCCAATAGTTTATATAATGATATTACTGTACATATCCCCAGTAGTTTATATCATGATATCACCGTACATATCTCCAGTGGTTTATATAATGATATCACTGTATATATCCCCCGTAGTTTATAGAAAGATATCACTCGATATATCCCCAGTAGTTTATATAATGATATCACCGTACATATCCCCAGTAGTTTATATCATGATATCACTGTATATATCCCTAATATTTTATATAATGATATCACTGTACATATCCCCAGTTGGTTATATAATGATATCACCGTACATATACCCAGTTGCTGATATAATGATATCACCATACATAACCCCAGTAGCTTATACAATGACATCACCGTACATATCCCCAGTAGTTTATAAAATGATATCACTGTACATATCCACAGTAGTTTATATAATGATATCACCGTACATATCTCCAGTAGTTTACATAATGAAATTACCGTACATATCCCCAGTAGTTTATATAATGATATCACTGTACATATCCACAGTAGTTTACACAATGATATCACTGTACATATCCCCAGTAGTTTATATAATGATATCACCGTACATAACCCCAGTAGTTTAGACAATCATATCACTGTACATATCCCCAGTAGTTTATATAATATCACTGTAGATATCCCCAGTAGTTTATATAATGATATCACCGTCCATATCCCCAGTAGTTTATAAAATGATATCACCGTACATATCTCCAGTAGCTTATATATAGATATCACCATACATATCCCCAGTAGTTTATATAATGATATCACTGTACATATACCCAGTAGTTTATATAATGATATCACTGTACATATCCCCAGTAGTTTATATAATGAAATCACTGTACATATCCCCAATAGTTCATATAATGATATCACTGTACATATCCCTAATAGTTTATATAATGATATCACTGTTCACATCCCCAGTAGTTTATATAATGATATCACCCGACATATCCCCAGGAGTTTATATTATGATATCACTGTACATATCCCCAGTAGTTTCTAGAATTATATCACTGTATATATCCCCAGTAGTTTATATTATGATATCACTGTACATATCCCCAGTAGTTTATAGAATGATATCACCATACATATCCCCAGCAGTTTATATAATGATATCACCGTACATATCCCCAATACTTTATATCATGATATCACTCTACATATCCCCAGTAGATCATATAATGATATCACCGTACATATCCCCAGTAGTTTATATAATATTATCACTGTACATATCCCCAGTAGTTTATATAATGATATCACTGTACATATCCCCAGTAGTTTATAAAATGATATCAACGTACATATCCCCAGTAGTTTATATCATAATATCACCGTACATATCTCCAGTAGCTTATATATAGATATCACCATACATATCCCCAGTAGTTTATATAATGATATCACTGTACATATCCCCAGTAGTTTATATAATGATACCACTGCACCTATCCCCAGTAGTTTATGTAATGATATCACCATACATATCCCCAGTAGTTTATATAATATTATCACTGTACATATCCCCAGTAGTTTATATAATGATATCATTGTACATATACCCAGTAGTTTATAAAATAATATCAACGTACATATCCGCAATAGTTTATATAATGATATCACTGTACATATCCCCAGTAGTTTACATCATGATATCACCGTACATATCTCCAGTGGTTTATATAATGATATCACTGTATATATCCCCAGTAGTTTATATAAAGATATCACTGTATATATCCCCAGTAGAATCTATAATGAGATCACCGTACATATCCCCAGTAGTTTATATAATGATATCACTGTACATATCCCCAGTAGATAATATAATGATATCACTGTACATATCCCTAATAGTTTATATAATGATATCACTGTACATATCCCCAGTAGGTTATATAATGATATCACCGTACATATCCCCAGCAGTTTATATCATGATATCACCGTACATATCCCCAATACTTTATATAATGATATCACTCTACATATCCCCAGTTGCTGATATAATGAAATCACCGTACATATCCCCAGTATTTTATATAATGATCTCACTGTACATATCCCCAGTAGTTTATGTAATGATATCGCCGTACATATCACCAGTGGTTTATATAATTATATCACTGTATATATCCCCAGTAGTTAATATAATGATATCACTGTATATATCCAGAGTAGTTTATACAATGATATCACCGTACATATCCCCAGTAGTTTATATAATGATATCACTACACATATAGCCAGTAGCTTACATAATGATATCACTGTACATATCCCCAGTAGTTTATATAATGATATCACTGTACATATCCCCAGTAATTTATATAATGATACCACTGTACATATCCCCAGTAGTTTATATAATGATATCACCGTACATACCCCCAATAGTTTATATAATAATATCACTGTACATAACCCCAGTAGTTTATATAATGATATCACTGTACATATCCCCAGTAGTTTATGTAATGATATCACCGTACATATCCCCTGAAGTTTATATAATGATATCACCGTACATATCCCCAGTGGTTTATATAATGATATCACTGTACATATCGCCAGTAGTTTATATAATGATATCACTGTACATATCCCCAGTAGTTTAGACAATCATATCACTGTACATATCGCCAGTAGTTTATATAATATCACTGTACATATCCCCAGTAGTTTATATCATGATATCACTGTACATATCCCCAATAGTTGATATAATGATATCACCGTACATATCCCCAGTAGTTTTTATAATGATATCACTGTAAATATCCCCAGTAGTTTATATAATGATATCACTGTACATATCCCCGATTGTTTATATAATGATATCACTGTACATATCCCTAGTAGTTTATATAATGATATCACTGTACATATACCCAGTAGTTTATATAATGATATCATTGTACATATACCCAGTAGTTTATAAAATGATATCAACGTACATATCCCCAATAGTTTATATAATGATATCACTGTACATATCCCCAGTAGTTTACATCATGATATCACCATACATATCTCCAGTGGTTTATATAATGATATCACTGTATATATCCCCAGTAGTTTATATAATGATATCACTGTATATATCCCCAGTAGTTTCTATAATGATATCACCGTACATATCCCCAGTAGTTTATATAATGATATCACTGTACATATCCCCAGTAGATAATATAATGATATCACTGTACATATCCCTAATAGTTTATATAATGATATCACTGTACATATCCCCAATAGGTTATATAATGATATCACCGTACATATACGCAGTTGCTGATATAATGATCACCGTACATATCCCCAGTAGTTTATATAATGATATCATTGTACATATCCCCAATAGTTTATATAATGGTATCGCTGAAGATATCCCCAGTAGTTTATATAATTATATCACTGTACATACCCCCAATAATTTATAGAATGATATCACCGTACATATCCCCAGTAGTTTACATAATGATATCACTGTACATATCCCCAGTAGTTTATATAATGAAATCACCGTACATATCTCCAGTAGTTTATAGAATGATATGACTGTACATATCCCCAGTTGTTTATATAATGATATCACCATACATATCCCCAGTAGTTTATATAATGGTATTGCTGTACATGTCCCCAGTAGTTTGTATTATGATATCACTGTATATACCCTTAGTAGTTTATATAATCATAGCACCGTACATACCCCCAATAGTTGATATAATGATATCACCGTACATATCCCCAGTAGTTTATATAATGATATCCTTGTACATATCCCCAATAGTTTATATAATGGTATCGCTGTACATGTCCCCAGTAGTTTATATAAAGATATCACTGTACATATCCCCAGTAGTTTATATAATGATATCACTGTTCGTATCCCCAGTGGTTTATATAACGATATCATCATACATATCCCCAGTAGTTTATATAATGATATCACTGTACATATCCCCAGTATTTATATAATGATATCACCATACATATCCCCAGTAGTTTATATAATGATATCACTGTACATATCCCCAGTAGTTTCTATAATGATATCATTGTACATATCCCCAGTAGATTATATAATGATATCACTGTACATATCCCCAATAGTTCATATAATGATATCACCGTACATATCCCCAGTAGTTTATATAATGATATCAACGTACATATCCCCTGAAGATTATATAAGGATATCACTGTACATATCCCCAGTAGTTTATATAATTATGTCACTGTACATATCCCCAGTAGTTGAAATAATGACATTACTGTACATATCCCAAGTAGTTTATCTAATGATATCACTGTACATATCCACAGTAGTTTATATAATGATATCACCGTACATATCCCCAGTAGATTATATAATGATATCACCGTACATATCCCCAGTAGTTTATATAATGATATCACTGTATATGTCCCCAGTAGCTTATATAATGATATTACTGCACATACACCCACTAGTTTATATAATGATATCACCGTACATATCCCCAGTAGTTTATATAATGATATCACTGCACATATTCCCAATAGTTTATCGAATGATATCACTGTACATATTCCCAGTAGTTTATATAATGATATCACTGTACATATCCCCAGTAGTTTATATAATGATATCACCGAACATATCCCCAATAGTTTATACAATGATATCACTGTACATATCCCCAGTAGTTTACACAATGATATCACTGTACATATACCCAGTAGCTTATATAATGATATCAATGTACATATCCCCAGTAGTTTATATAATGATATCACTGTACATATCCCAAGTAGTTTATATGATGACATCACTGTTCATATCCCCAGTAGTTTATATAATGATATCACTCTACATATCCCCAGTAGTTTATATAATGATATCACCGTACATATCCCCAGTATTTTATATAATGATCTCACTGTACATATCCCCAGTAGTTTATGTAATGATATCACCGTACATATCCCCAGTGGTTTATATAATTATATCACTTTATATATCCCCAGTAGTTAATATAATGATATCACTGTATATATCCAGAGTAGTTTATACAATGATATCACCGTACATATCCCCAGTAGTTTATATAATGATATCACTGCACATATAGCCAGTAGCTTACATAATGATATCACTGTACATATCCCCAGTAGTTTATATAATAATATCACTGTACATATCCCCAGTAGTTTATGTAATGATATCACCGTACATATCCCCAGTGGTTTATATAATTATATCACTGTATATATCCCCAGTAGTTAATATAATGATATCACTGTATATATCCAGAGTAGTTTATACAATGATATCACCGTACATATCCCCAGTAATTTATATAATGATATCACTGCACATATAGCCAGTAGCTTACATAATGATATCACTGTACATATCCCCAGTAGTTTATATAATGATATCACCGTACATAGCCCCAGTATTTTATATAATGATCTCACTGTACATATCCCCAGTAGTTTATGTAATGATATCACTGTACATATCCCCAGTAATTTATATAATGATACCACCGTACATATCCCCAGTAGTTTATATAATGATATCACCGTACATACCCCCAATAGTTTATATAATAATATCACTGTACATAACCCCAGTAGTTTATATAATGATATCACTGTACATATCCCCAGTAGTTTATGTAATGATATCACCGTACATATCCCCAGTGGTTTATATAATTATATCACTGTACATATCCCCAGTGGTTTATATAATGATATCACTGTACATATCCCCAGTAGTTTATATAATGAAATCACCGTACATATCCCCAGTAGTTTATATAATGATATCACTGTACATATCCCCAGTAGTTTACACAATGATATCACTGTACATATCCCCAGTAGTTTATATAATGATATCACTGTACATATCCCCAGTAGTTTAGACAATCATATCACTGTACATATCGCCAGTAGTTTATATAATATCACTGTACATATCCCCAGTAGTTTTTTCATGATATCACCGTACATATCCCCAACAGTTTATATAATGATATCACCGTACATATCCCCAATACTTTATATAATGATATCACTCTACATATCCCCAGTAGATCATATAATGATATCACCGTACATATCCCCAGTAGTTTTTATAATGATATCACTCTAAATATCCCCAGTAGTTTATATAATGATATCACTGTACATATCCCCGATTGTTTATATAATGATATCACTGTACATATCCCTAGTAGATTATATAATGATACCACTGTACCTATCCCCAGTAGTTGATATAATGATATCACCGTACATATCCCCAGTAGTTTATATAATATTATCACTGTACATATCCACAGTAGTTTATATAATGATATCACTGTACATATCCCCAGTAGTTTATAAAATGATATCAACGTACATATCCCCAATAGTTTATATAATGATATTACTGTACATATCCCCAGTAGTTTATATCATGATATCACCGTACATATCTCCAGTGGTTTATATAATGATATCACTGTATATATCCCCCGTAGTTTATAGAAAGATATCACTCGATATATCCCCAGTAGTTTATATAATGATATCACCGTACATATCCCCAGTAGTTTATATCATGATATCACTGTATATATCCCTAATATTTTATATAATGATATCACTGTACATATCCCCAGTTGGTTATATAATGATATCACCGTACATATACCCAGTTGCTGATATAATGATATCACCATACATAACCCCAGTAGCTTATACAATGACATCACCGTACATATCCCCAGTAGTTTATAAAATGATATCACTGTACATATCCACAGTAGTTTATATAATGATATCACCGTACATATCTCCAGTAGTTTACATAATGAAATTACCGTACATATCCCCAGTAGTTTATATAATGATATCACTGTACATATCCACAATAGTTTACACAATGATATCACTGTACATATCCCCAGTAGTTTATATAATGATATCACCGTACATAACCCCAGTAGTTTAGACAATCATATCACTGTACATATCCCCAGTAGTTTATATAATATCACTGTAGATATCCCCAGTAGTTTATATAATGATATCACCGTCCATATCCCCAGTAGTTTATAAAATGATATCACCGTACATATCTCCAGTAGCTTATATATAGATATCACCATACATATCCCCAGTAGTTTATATAATGATATCACTGTACATATACCCAGTAGTTTATATAATGATATCACTGTACATATCCCCAGTAGTTTATATAATGAAATCACTGTACATATCCCCAATAGTTCATATAATGATATCACTGTACATATCCCTAATAGTTTATATAATGATATCACTGTTCACATCCCCAGTAGTTTATATAATGATATCACCCGACATATCCCCAGGAGTTTATATTATGATATCACTGTACATATCCCCAGTAGTTTCTAGAATTATATCACTGTATATATCCCCAGTAGTTTATATTATGATATCACTGTACATATCCCCAGTAGTTTATAGAATGATATCACCATACATATCCCCAGCAGTTTATATAATGATATCACCGTACATATCCCCAATACTTTATATCATGATATCACTCTACATATCCCCAGTAGATCATATAATGATATCACCGTACATATCCCCAGTAGTTTATATAATATTATCACTGTACATATCCCCAGTAGTTTATATAATGATATCACTGTACATATCCCCAGTAGTTTATAAAATGATATCAACGTACATATCCCCAGTAGTTTATATCATAATATCAGCGTACATATCTCCAGTAGCTTATATATAGATATCACCATACATATCCCCAGTAGTTTATATAATGATATCACTGTACATATCCCCAGTAGTTTATATAATGATACCACTGCACCTATCCCCAGTAGTTTATGTAATGATATCACCATACATATCCCCAGTAGTTTATATAATATTATCACTGTACATATCCCCAGTAGTTTATATAATGATATCATTGTACATATACCCAGTAGTTTATAAAATAATATCAACGTACATATCCGCAATAGTTTATATAATGATATCACTGTACATATCCCCAGTAGTTTACATCATGATATCACCGTACATATCTCCAGTGGTTTATATAATGATATCACTGTATATATCCCCAGTAGTTTATATAAAGATATCACTGTATATATCCCCAGTAGAATCTATAATGATATCACCGTACATATCCCCAGTAGTTTATATAATGATATCACTGTACATATCCCCAGTAGATAATATAATGATATCACTGTACATATCCCTAATAGTTTATATAATGATATCACTGTACATATCCCCAGTAGGTTATAGAATGATATCACCGTACATATCCACAGTAGTTTATAAAATGATATCACCGTACATGTCCTCAACAGATTATATAATGATATCACTGTACATATCCCCAGTAGTTTATATCATGATATCACTGTACATATCCCCAATAGTTTAGATAATGATATCACCGTACATATCCCCAGTAGTTTTTATAATGATATCACTGTAAATATCCCCAGTAGTTTATATAATGATATCACTGTACATATCCCCGATTGTTTATATAATGATATCACTGTACATATCCCTAGTAGTTTATATCATGATACCACTGTACATATCCCCAGTAGTTTATATAATGATATCACCGTACATATCCCCAGTAGTTTATATAATATTATCACTGTACATATCCCCAGTAGTTTATATAATGATATCACTGTACATATCCCCAGTAGTTTATAAAATGATATCACTGTACATACCCCCAATAGTTTATATAATGATATCACTGTACATATCCCCAGTAGTTTATATCATGATATCACCGTACATATCTCCAGTGGTTTATATAATGATATCACTGTATATATCCCCAGTAGTTTATAGAAAGATATCACTCGATATATCCCCAGTAGGTTATATAATGATATCACCGTACATATACCCAGTTGCTGATATAATGATATCACCGTACAAAACCCCAGTAGTTTATACAATGACATCACCGTACATATCCCCAGTAGTTTATAAAATGATATCACTGTACATATCCACAGTAGTTTATATAATGATATCACCGTCCATATCCCCAGTAGTTTATAAAATGATATCACCGTACATATCCTCAACAGTTTATATAATGATATCACTGTACATATCCCCAGTAGTTTATATCATGATATCACTGTACATATCCCCAATAGTTTATATAATGATATCACCGTACATATCCCCAGTAGTTTTTATAATGATATCAACGTACATATCCCCAGTAGTTTAGACAATCATATCACTGGACATATCCCCAGGAATTTATATAATATCACTCTACATCTCCCCAGTAGTTTATATAATGATATCACTGTACATATCCCCAGTTGCTTATATAATGATATCACCGTACATATCCCCAGTAGTTTATATAATGATATCACCGTACATATCACCAGTAGTTTATAAAATTGTATCACTGTACATATCCACAGTAGTTTCTATAATGATATCACCGTACATATCCCCAGTAGTTTATATAATGAAATCACCGTACATATCCCCAGTAGTTTATATAATGATATCACTGTACATATCCCCAGTAGTTTATATAATGATATCACTGTAGATATCCATAGTAGTTTATATAATGATATCACTGTACATATCCCCAGTAGTTTAGACAATCATATCACTGTACATATCCCCAGTAGTTTATATAATATTACTGTACATATCACCAGTAGTTTATATAATGATATCACCGTACATATCCCCAGTAGTTTATTAAATGATATCACCGTACATATCCTCAACAGTTTATATAATGATATCACTGTACATATCCCCAGTAGTTTATATCATGATATCACTGTACATATCCCCAACAGTTTATATAATGATATCACTGTACATATCCCCAGTCGTTTATATCATGATATCACTGTAAATATCCCCAGTAGTTTATATAATGATATCACTGTACATATCCCCGATTGTTTATATAATGATATCGCTGTGCATATCCCTAGTAGTTTATATAATGATACCACTGTACCTATCCCCAGTAGTTTATATAATGATATCACCGTACATATCCCCAGTAGTTTATATAATATTATCACTGTACATATCCCCAGTAGTGTATATAATGATATCACTGTACATATCCCCAGTAGTTTATATAATGATATCAATGTACATATCCCCAGTAGTTTATATCATGATATCACTGTACATATCCCCAGTAGTTTATATAATGATATCACCGTACATATCCCCAGTAGTTTATATAATATTATCACTGTACATATCCCCAGTAGTTTAGATAATGATATCACTGTACATATCCCCAGTAGTTAATATAATGATATCACTGTATATATCCAGAGTAGCTTATATAATAATATCACCGTACATATCCCCTGAAGTTTATATAATGATATCACCGTACATATCCCCAGTAGTTTATATAATGATATCACTGTACATATACCCAGTAGTTTATATAATGATATCACTGTACATATCCCCAGTAGTTTATATAATGAAATCACTGTACATATCCCCAATAGTTCATATAATGATATCACTGTACATATCCCTAATAGTTTATATAATGATATCACTGTTCACATCCCCAGTAGTTTATATAATGATATCACCCGACATATCCCCAGGAGTTTATATTATGATATCACTGTACATATCCCCAGTAGTTTCTAGAATTATATCACTGTATATATCCCCAGTAGTTTATATTATGATATCACTGTACATATCCCCAGTAGTTTATAGAATGATATCACCATACATATCCCCAGCAGTTTATATAATGATATCACCGTACATATCCCCAATACTTTATATCATGATATCACTCTACATATCCCCAGTAGATCATATAATGATATCACCGTACATATCCCCAGTAGTTTATATAATATTATCACTGTACATATCCCCAGTAGTTTATATAATGATATCACTGTACATATCCCCAGTAGTTTATAAAATGATATCAACGTACATATCCCCAGTAGTTTATATCATAATATCAGCGTACATATCTCCAGTAGCTTATATATAGATATCACCATACATATCCCCAGTAGTTTATATAATGATATCACTGTACATATCCCCAGTAGTTTATATAATGATACCACTGCACCTATCCCCAGTAGTTTATGTAATGATATCACCATACATATCCCCAGTAGTTTATATAATATTATCACTGTACATATCCCCAGTAGTTTATATAATGATATCATTGTACATATACCCAGTAGTTTATAAAATAATATCAACGTACATATCCGCAATAGTTTATATAATGATATCACTGTACATATCCCCAGTAGTTTACATCATGATATCACCGTACATATCTCCAGTGGTTTATATAATGATATCACTGTATATATCCCCAGTAGTTTATATAAAGATATCACTGTATATATCCCCAGTAGAATCTATAATGAGATCACCGTACATATCCCCAGTAGTTTATATAATGATATCACTGTACATATCCCCAGTAGATAATATAATGATATCACTGTACATATCCCTAATAGTTTATATAATGATATCACTGTACATATCCCCAGTAGGTTATAGAATGATATCACCGTACATATCCACAGTAGTTTATAAAATGATATCACCGTACATGTCCTCAACAGATTATATAATGATATCACTGTACATGTCCCCAGTAGTTTATATCATGATATCACTGTACATATCCCCAATAGTTTAGATAATGATATCACCGTACATATCCCCAGTAGTTTTTATAATGATATCACTGTAAATATCCCCAGTAGTTTATATAATGATATCACTGTACATATCCCCGATTGTTTATATAATGATATCACTGTACATATCCCTAGTAGTTTATATCATGATACCACTGTACATATCCCCAGTAGTTTATATAATGATATCACCGTACATATCCCCAGTAGTTTATATAATATTATCACTGTACATATCCCCAGTAGTTTATATAATGATATCACTGTACATATCCCCAGTAGTTTATAAAATGATATCACTGTACATACCCCCAATAGTTTATATAATGATATCACTGTACATATCCCCAGTAGTTTATATCATGATATCACCGTACATATCTCCAGTGGTTTATATAATGATATCACTGTATATATCCCCAGTAGTTTATAGAAAGATATCACTCGATATATCCCCAGTAGGTTATATAATGATATCACCGTACATATACCCAGTTGCTGATATAATGATATCACCGTACAAAACCCCAGTAGTTTATACAATGACATCACCGTACATATCCCCAGTAGTTTATAAAATGATATCACTGTACATATCCACAGTAGTTTATATAATGATATCACCGTCCATATCCCCAGTAGTTTATAAAATGATATCACCGTACATATCCTCAACAGTTTATATAATGATATCACTGTACATATCCCCAGTAGTTTATATCATGATATCACTGTACATATCCCCAATAGTTTATATAATGATATCACCGTACATATCCCCAGTAGTTTTTATAATGATATCAACGTACATATCCCCAGTAGTTTAGACAATCATATCACTGGACATATCCCCAGTAGTTTATATAATATCACTCTACATCTCCCCAGTAGTTTATATAATGATATCACTGTACATATCCCCAGTTGCTTATATAATGATATCACCGTACATATCCCCAGTAGTTTATATAATGATATCACCGTACATATCACCAGTAGTTTATAAAATTGTATCACTGTACATATCCACAGTAGTTTCTATAATGATATCACCGTACATATCCCCAGTAGTTTATATAATGAAATCACCGTACATATCCCCAGTAGTTTATATAATGATATCACTGTACATATCCCCAGTAGTTTATATAATGATATCACTGTAGATATCCATAGTAGTTTATATAATGATATCACTGTACATATCCCCAGTAGTTTAGACAATCATATCACTGTACATATCCCCAGTAGTTTATATAATATTACTGTACATATCACCAGTAGTTTATATAATGATATCACCGTACATATCCCCAGTAGTTTATTAAATGATATCACCGTACATATCCTCAACAGTTTATATAATGATATCACTGTACATATCCCCAGTAGTTTATATCATGATATCACTGTACATATCCCCAACAGTTTATATAATGATATCACTGTACATATCCCCAGTCGTTTATATCATGATATCACTGTAAATATCCCCAGTAGTTTATATAATGATATCACTGTACATATCCCCGATTGTTTATATAATGATATCGCTGTGCATATCCCTAGTAGTTTATATAATGATACCACTGTACCTATCCCCAGTAGTTTATATAATGATATCACCGTACATATCCCCAGTAGTTTATATAATATTATCACTGTACATATCCCCAGTAGTGTATATAATGATATCACTGTACATATCCCCAGTAGTTTATATAATGATATCAACGTACATATCCCCAGTAGTTTATATCATGATATCACTGTACATATCCCCAGTAGTTTATATAATGATATCACCGTACATATCCCCAGTAGTTTATATAATATTATCACTGTACATATCCCCAGTAGTTTAGATAATGATATCACTGTACATATCCCCAGTAGTTAATATAATGATATCACTGTATATATCCAGAGTAGCTTATATAATAATATCACCGTACATATCCCCTGAAGTTTATATAATGATATCACCGTACATATCCCCAGTAGTTTATATAATGATATCACTGTACATATCCCCAGTAGTTTATGTAATGATATCACCGTACATATCCCCAGTGGTTTATATAATGATATCACCGTACATATCCCCAGTGGTTTATATAATGATATCACTGTATATATCCAGAGTAGTTTATGTAATGATATCACCGTACATATTCCCAGTGGTTTATATAATGATATCACTGCACATATAGCCAGTAGCTTACATAATGATATCACTGTACATATCCCCAGTAGTTTATATAATATCACTGTACATATTGCCAGTAGTTTATATCATGATATCACTGTACATATCACCAATAGTTGATATAATGATATCACCGTACATATCCCCAGTAGTTTTTATAATGATATCACTGTAAACATCCCCAGTAGTTTATATAATGATATCACTGTACATATCCCCGATTGTTTATATAATGATATCACTGTACATATCCTTAGTAGTTTATATAATGATACCACTGCACCTATCCCCAGTAGTTTATATAATGATATCACCATACATATCCCCAGTAGTTTATATAATATTATCACTGTACATATCCCCAGTAGTTTATATAATGATATCACTGTACATATACCCAGTAGTTTATAAAATGATATCAACGTACATATCCCCAATAGTTTATATAATGATATCACTGTACATATCCCCAGTAGTTTACATCATGATATCACCGTACATATCTCCAGTGGTTTATATAATGATATCACTGTATATATCCCCAGTAGTTTATATAAAGATATCACTGTATATATCCCCAGTAGTTTCTATAATGATATCACCGTACATATCCCCAGTAGTTTATATAATGATATCACTGTACATATCCCCAGTAGATAATATAATGATATCACTGTACATATCCCTAATAGTTTATATAATGATATCACTGTACATATCCCCAGTAGGTTATATAATGATATCACCGTACATATACGCAGTTGCTGATATAATGAAATCACCGTACATATCCCCAGTAGTTTATATAATGATATCATTGTACATATCCCCAATAGTTTATATAATGGTATCGCTGAAGATATCCCCAGTAGTTTATATAATGATATCACTGTACATATCCCCAGTAGTTTATATAATGAAATCACCGTACATATCTCCAGTAGTTTATAGAATGATATGACTGTACATGTCCTCAGTTGTTGATATAATGATATCACCATACATATCCCCAGTAGGTTATATAATGGTATCGCTGTACATGTCCCCAGTAGTTTATATTATGATATCACTGTATATATCCTTAGTAGTTTATATAATCATAGCACAGTACATACCACCAATAGTTGATATAATGATATCACCGTACATATCCCCAGTAGTTTATATAATGATATCATCGTACATATCCCCAGTAGTTTATATAATGATATCACTACACATATCCCCAGTATTTATATGATGACATCACCATACATATCCCCAGTAGTTTATATAATGATATCACTGTACATATCCCCAGTAGTTTCTATAATGATATCATTGTACATATCCCCAGTAGATTATATAATGATATCACCGTACATATCCCCAATAGTTCATATAATGATATCACCGTACATATCCCCAGTAGTTTATGTAATGATATCACCGTACATATCCCCAGTGGTTTATATAATTATATCACTATATATATCCCCAGTAGTTAATATAATGATATCACTGTATATATCCAGAGTAGCTTATATAATAAAATCACCGTACATATCCCCTGAAGTTTATATAATGATATCACCGTACATATCCCCAGTAGTTTATATAATGATATCACTGTACATATCCCCAGTAGTTTATGTAATGATATCACCGTACATATCCCCAGTGGTTTATATAATGATATCACCGTACATATCCCCAGTGGTTTATATAATGATATCACTGTACATATCACCAATAGTTGATATAATGATATCACCGTACATATCCCCAGTAGTTTTTATAATGATATCACTGTAAATATCCCCAGTAGTTTATATAATGATATCACTGTACATATCCCCGATTGTTTATATAATGATATCACTGTACATATCCCTAGTAGTTTATATAATGATAACTCTGCACCTATCCCCAGTAGTTTATATAATGATATCACCATACATATCCCCAGTAGTTTATATAATATTATCACTGTACATATCCCCAGTAGTTTATATAATGATATCACTGTACATATACCCAGTAGTTTATAAAATGATATCAACGTACATATCCCCAATAGTTTATATAATGATATCACTGTACATATCCCCAGTAGTTTACATCATGATATCACCGTACATATCTCCAGTGGTTTATATAATGATATCACTGTATATATCCCCAGTAGTTTATATAAAGATATCACTGTATATATCCCCAGTAGTTTCTATAATGATATCACCGTACATATCCCCAGTAGTTTATATAATGATATCACTGTACATATCCCCAGTAGATAATATAATGATATCACTGTACATATCCCTAATAGTTTATATAATGATATCACTGTACATATCCCCAGTAGGTTATATAATGATATCACCGTACATATACGCAGTTGCTGATATAATGAAATCACCGGACATATCCCCAGTAGTTTATATAATGATATCATTGTACATATCCCCAATAGTTTATATAATGGTATCGCTGAAGATATCCCCAGTAGTTTATATAATGATATCACTGTACATATCCCCAGTAGTTTATATAATGAAATCACCGTACATATCTCCAGTAGTTTATAGAATGATATGACTGTACATGTCCTCAGTTGTTTATATAATGATATCACCATACATATCCCCAGTAGGTTATATAATGGTATCGCTGTACATGTCCCCAGTAGTTTATATTATGATATCACTGTATATATCCTTAGTAGTTTATATAATCATAGCACCGTACATACCACCAATAGTTGATATAATGATATCACCGTACATATCCCCAGTAGTTTATATAATGATATCATTGTACATATCCCCAATAGTTTATATAATGGTATCGCTGTACATGTCCCCAGTAGTTTATATAAAGATATCATTGTACATATCCCCAGTAGTTTATATAATGATATCACTGTTCGTATCCCCAGTGGTTTATATAACGATATCATCGTACATATCCCCAGTAGTTTATATAATGATATCACTATACATATCCCCAGTATTTATATAATGACATCACCATACATATCCCCAGTAGTTTATATAATGATATCACTGTACATATCCCCAGTAGTTTCTATAATGATATCATTGTACATATCCCCAGTAGATTATATAATGATATCACTGTACATATCCCCAATAGTTCATATAATGATATCACCGTACATATCCCCAGTAGTTTATATAATGATATCAACGTACATATCCCCTGAAGTTTATATAAGGATATCACTGTACATATCCCCAGTAGTTTATATAATTATGTCACTGTACATATCCCCAGTAGCTTATATAATGATATTACTGCACATATACCCACTAGTTTATATAATGATATCACCGTACATATCCCCAGTAGTTTATATAATTATATCACCGTACATATCCCCAGTAGTTTATATAATGATATCACTGTACATATCCCTAATAGTTTATATAATGATATCACTGTACATATCCCCAATAGTTTATATAATGATATCACTGTACATATCCTCAGTAGTTTATATAATGATATCACTGTACATATCCCCAGTAGTTTCTATAATGATATCACTGTACATATCCCCAGTAGTTTCTATAATGATATCACTGTACATATCCCCAATAGTTTATATCATGATATCACTACACATGTCCGCAGTAGTTTATATAATATCACTGTACGTATCCCCAGTGGTTTGTAAAATGATATCATCGTACATATCCCCAGTAGTTTATATGATGATATCACTGTACATATCCCCAGTAGTTTATATAATGATATCACCGTATATATCCCCAGTAGTTTATATAATGATATCACTGTACATATCCCCAGTAGTTTATATAATGATATCACTGGACATATCCCCAGTAGTTTATATAATTATATCACTGTACATATCCCCAGTACTTTATATAATATCACTGTACATATCCCCAGTAGTTTATATAATGATATCACCGTACATATCCACAGTAGTTTATATAATGATATCACTGTACATATCCCCAGTAGTTTATGTAATGAAATCACCGTACATATCCCCAGTAGCTTATATAATGATATCACTGTACATATCCCCAGTAGTTTATGTCATGATATCACTGTACATATCCCCAATAGTTTATATAATGATATCACCGTACATATCCCCAGTAGTTTTTATAATGATATCACTGTAAATATCCCCAGGTGTTTATATAATGATATCACCGTACATATCCCCAGCAGTTTATATCATGATATCACCGTACATATCCCCAATACTTTATATAATGATATCACTCTACATATCCCCAGTTGCTGATATAATGAAATCACCGTACATATCCCCAGTATTTTATATAATGATCTCACTGTACATATCCCCAGTAGTTTATGTAATGATATCGCCGTACATATCACCAGTGGTTTATATAATTATATCACTGTATATATACCCAGTAGTTAATATAATGATATCACTGCATATATCCAGAGTAGTTTATACAATGATATCACCGTACATATCCCCAGTAGTTTATATAATGATATCACTGCACATATAGCCAGTAGCTTACATAATGATATCACTGTACATATCCCCAGTAGTTTATATAATGATATCACCGTATATATCCCCAGTAGTTTATATAATTATATCACTATATATATCCCCAGTAGTTAATATAATGATATCACTGTATATATCCAGAGTAGTTTATATAATAATATCACCGTACATATCCCCTGAAGTTTATATAATGATATCACCGTACATATCCCCAGTGGTTTATATAATGATATCACTGTACATATCGCCAGTAGTTTATATAATGATATCACTGTACATATCCCCAGTAGTTTATATCATGATATCACTGTACATATCCCCAATAGTTGATATAATGATATCACCGTACATATCCCCAGTAGTTTTTATAATGATATCACTGTAAATATCCCCAGTAGTTTATATCATGATATCACTGTACATATCCCCGATTGTTTATATAATGATATCACTGTACATATCCCTAGTAGTTTATATAATGATATCACTGTACATATACCCAGTAGTTTATATAATGATATCATTGTACATATACCCAGTAGTTTATAAAATGATATCAACGTACATATCCCCAATAGTTTATATAATGATATCACTGTACATATCCCCAGTAGTTTACATCATGATATCACCATACATATCTCCAGTGGTTTATATAATGATATCAATGTATATATCCCCAGTAGTTTATATAATGATATCACTGTATATATCCCCAGTAGTTTCTATAATGATATCACCGTACATATCCCCAGTAGTTTATATAATGATATCACTGTACATATCCCCAGTAGATAATATAATGATATCACTGTACATATCCCTAATAGTTTATATAATGATATCACTGTACATATCCCCAATAGGTTATATAATGATATCACCGTACATATACGCAGTTGCTGATATAATGATCACCGTACATATCCCCAGTAGTTTATATAATGATATCATTGTACATATCCCCAATAGTTTATATAATGGTATCGCTGAAGATATCCCCAGTAGTTTATATAATTATATCACTGTACATACCCCCAATAGTTTATAGAATGATATCACCGTACATATCCCCAGTAGTTTACATAATGATATCACTGTACATATCCCCAGTAGTTTATATAATGAAATCACCGTACATATCTCCAGTAGTTTATAGAATGATATGACTGTACATATCCCCAGTTGTTTATATAATGATATCACCATACATATCCCCAGTAGTTTATATAATGGTATTGCTGTACATGTCCCCAGTAGTTTATATTATGATATCACTGTATATACCCTTAGTAGTTTATATAATCATAGCACCGTACATACCCCCAATAGTTGATATAATGATATCACCGTACATATCCCCAGTAGTTTATATAATGATATCCTTGTACATATCCCCAATAGTTTATATAATGGTATCGCTGTACATGTCCCCAGTAGTTTATATAAAGATATCACTGTACATATCCCCAGTAGTTTATATAATGATATCACTGTTCGTATCCCCAGTGGTTTATATAACGATATCATCATACATATCCCCAGTAGTTTATATAATGATATCACTGTACATATCCCCAGTATTTATATAATGATATCACCATACATATCCCCAGTAGTTTATATAATGATATCACTGTACATATCCCCAGTAGTTTCTATAATGATATCATTGTACATATCCCCAGTAGATTATATAATGATATCACTGTACATATCCCCAATAGTTCATATAATGATATCACCGTACATATCCCCAGTAGTTTATATAATGATATCAACGTACATATCCCCTGAAGATTATATAAGGATATCACTGTACATATCCCCAGTAGTTTATATAATTATGTCACTGTACATATCCCCAGTAGTTGAAATAATGACATTACTGTACATATCCCAAGTAGTTTATATAATGATATCACTGTACATATCCCCAGTAGTTTATATAATGATATCACCGTACATATCCCCAGTAGATTATATAATGATATCACCGTACATATCCCCAGTAGTTTATATAATGATATCACTGTATATGTCCCCAGTAGCTTATATAATGATATTACTGCACATATACCCACTAGTTTATATAATGATATCACCGTACATATCCCCAGTAGTTTATATAATGATATCACTGCACATATTCCCAATAGTTTATCGAATGATATCACTGTACATATTCCCAGTAGTTTATATAATGATATCACTGTACATATCCCCAGTAGTTTATATAATGATATCACCGAACATATCCCCAATAGTTTATACAATGATATCACTGTACATATCCCCAGTAGTTTACACAACGATATCACTGTACATATACCCAGTAGCTTATATAATGATATCAATGTACATATCCCCAGTAGTTTATATAATGATATCACTGTACATATCCCAAGTAGTTTATATGATGACATCACTGTTCATATCCCCAGTAGTTTATATAATGATATCACCGTACATATCCCCAGTAGTTTATATAATGATGTCACTGTGTATATCCCCAGTAGTTTATATAATGATATCACTGTACATATCCCCAGTAGTTTATATAATGATATCACTGTACATATCCCCAATAGTTCATATAATGATATCACCGTACATATCCCCAGTAGTTTATATAATGATATCAACGTACATATCCCCTGAAGTTTATATAAGGATATCACTGTACATATCCCCAGTAGTTTATATAATTATGTCACTGTACATATCCCCAGTAGTTGAAATAATGACATTACTGTACATATCCCAAGTAGTTTATATAATGATATCACTGTACATATCCCCAGTAGTTTATATAATGATATCACCGTACATATCCCCAGTAGATTATATAATGATATCACCATACATATCCCCAGTAGTTTATATAATGATATCACTGTATATGTCTCCAGTAGCTTATATAATGATATTACTGCATATATACCCACTAGTTTATGTAATGATATCACCGTACATATCCCCAGTAGTTTATATAATGATATCACTGCACATATTCCCAATAGTTTATCGAATGATATCACTGTACATATTCCCAGTAGTTTATATAATGATATCACTGTACATATCCCCAGTAGTTTATATAATGATATCACCGAACATATCCCCAATAGTTTATATAATGATATCACTGTACATATCCCCAGTAGTTTACACAATGATATCACTGTACATATACCCAGTAGCTTATATAATGATATCAATGTACATATCCCCAGTAGTTTATATAATGATATCACTGTACATATCCCAAGTAGTTTATATGATGACATCACTGTTCATATCCCCAGTAGTTTATATAATGATATCACCGTACATATCCCCAGTAGTTTATATAATGATATCACTGTGTATATCCCCAGTAGTTTATATAATGATATCACTGTACATATCCCCAGTAGTTTATATAATGATATCACCGCACATATCCCCAATAGTTTATATAATGATATCACTGTACATATCCCCAGTAGTTTATACAATGATATCACTGTACATATACCCAGTAGCTTATATAATGATATCAATGTACACATCCCCAGTAGTTTATATAATGATATCACTGTACATATCCCAAGTAGTTTATATAATTATATCACTGTACATATCTCCAGTAGTTGAAATAATGACATCACTGTACATATCCCCAGTAGTTTATATAATGATATCACCGTACATATCCCCAGTAGTTTATATAATGATATCACTGTGTATATCCCCAGTAGTTTATATAATGATATCACCGCACATATCCCCAGTAGTTTCTATAATGATATCACTGTACATATTCCCAGTAGTTTATTTAATGATATCACTGTACATATCCCCAGTAGTTTATATAATGATATTACCGCACATATCCCCAATAGTTTATACAATGATATCACTGTACATATACCCAGTTGTTTATATAATAATATCACGGTACATATCCCCAGTAGTTTATATAATTATATCACTGTACATATCCCCAGTAGTTTACGTAATGATATCACCGTTCATATCCCCAGTGGAATATATAATGATATCACTGTACATATCCCCAGCAGTTTATATAATGATATCACTGTACATATTCCCAGTAGTTTATTTAATGATATCACTGTACATATCCCCAGTAGTTTATATAATGATATTACCGCACATATCCCCAATAGTTTATATAATGATATCACTGTACATATCCCCAGTAGTTTATACAATGATATCACTGTACATATACCCAGTAGCTTATATAATGATATCAATGTACGTATCCCCAGTAGTTTATATAAAGATATCACTGTACATATCCCCAGTAGTTTATATGATGACATCACTGTTCATATCCCCAGTAGTTTATATAATGATATCACCGTACATATCCCCAGTAGTTTATATAATGATATCACTGTGTATATCCCCAGTAGTTTATATAATGATATCACCGTACATATCCCCAATAGTTTATATAATGATATCACTGTACATATCCCCAGTAGTTTATATAATGATATCACCGTACATATACCCAGTAGTTTATATTATGATATCACTGTATATATCCTTAGTAGTTGATATAATAATAGCACCGTACATACCCCCAATAGTTGATATTATGATATCACCGTACATATACCCAGTAGTTTATATTATGATATCACTGTATATATCCTTAGTAGTTTATATAATAATAGCACCGTACATACCCCCAATAAGTTGATATAATGATATCACCGGACATATTCCCAGTAGTTTATATAATGATATCACTGTACATATCCCCAATAGTTTATATAATGATATCACTGTATATATCCCCAGTAGTTTATATAATAATATCACTGTACATATCCCCAGTAGTTTATATAATGATATCACCGTACATATCCCCAGTTGTTTATATAATAATATCACGGTACATATCCCCAGTAGTTTATATAATGATATCACTGTACATATCCCCAGTAGTTTATGTAATGATATCACCGTACATATCCCCAGTGGAATATATAATGATATCACTGTATATATCCCCAGTAGTTTATATAATGATATCAGTGTACATATCTCCAGTAATTTATATGATGACATCAATGTACATATCCCCAGTAGTTTATATAATGATATCACTGTACATATCCCCAGTAGTTCATATAATGGTATCACCGCACATATCCCCAGTAGTTTATATAATAATATCACTGTACATATCCCCAGTAGTTTATAAAATGATATCACCGTACATATCCCCAATAGTTTATATAATGATATCACTGTGCATACCTCCAGTGGTTTATATAATGATATCACTGTATATATCCCCAGTAGTTTATATAAAGATATCACTGTATATGTCCCCAGTAGTTTATATAATGATATCACTGTACATATCCCCGATTGTTTATATAATGATATCACTGTATATATCCCCAGTAGTTTATATAATATTATCACTGTACATATCCCCAGTAGTTTATATAATGATATCATTGTACATATACCCAGTAGTTTATAAAATGATATCAACGTACATATCCCCAATAGTTTATATAATGATATCACTGTACATATCCCCAGTAGTTTACATCATGATATCACCGTACATATCTCCAGTGGTTTATATAATGATATCACTGTATATATCCCCAGTAGTTTATATAAAGATATCACTGTATATATCCCCAGTAGTTTCTATAATGATATCACCGTACATATCCCCAGTAGTTTATATAATGATATCACTGTACATATCCCCAGTAGATAATATAATGATATCACTGTACATATCCCTAATAGTTTATATAATGATATCACTGTACATATCCCCAGTAGGTTATATAATGATATCACCGTACATATACGCAGTTGCTGATATAATGAAATCACCGTACATATCCCCAGTAGTTTATATAATGATATCATTGTACAAAGCCCCAATAGTTTATATAATTATATCACTGTACATATCCCCAGTACTTTATATAATATCACTGTACATATCCCCAGTAGTTTATATAATGATATCACTGTACATATCCTCAATAGTTTATATAATAATATCACTGTACATATCCCCAGTAGTTTCTATAATGATATCACTGTACATATCCCCAAAAGTTTATATCACGATATCACTACACATGTCCGCAGTAGTTTATATAATATCACTGTACGTATCCCCAGTGGTTTGTAAAATGATATCATCGTACATATCCCCAGTAGTTTATATGATGATATCACTGTACATATCCCCAGTAGTTTATATAATGATATCACCGTATATATCCCCAGTAGTTTATATAATGATATCACTGTACATATCCCCAGTAGTTTATATAATGATATCACTGGACATATCCCCAGTAGTTTATATAATTATATCACTGTACATATCCCCAGTACTTTATATAATATCACTGTACATATCCCCAGTAGTTTATATAATGATATCACCGTACATATCCACAGTAGTTTATGTAATGATATCACTGCACATATCCCCAGTAGTTTATGTAATGAAATCACCGTACATATCCCCAGTAGCTTATTTAATGATATCACTGTACATATCCCCAGTAGTTTATATCATGATATCACTGTACATATCCCCAATAGTTTATATAATGATATCACCGTACATATCCCCAGTAGTTTTTATAATGATATCACTGTAAATATCCCCAGGTGTTTATATAATGATATCACCGTACATATCCCCAGCAGTTTATATCATGATATCACCGTACATATCCCCAATACTTTATATAATGATATCACTGTACATATCCCCAGTAGTTTACACAATGATATCACTGTACATATACCCAGTAGTTTATATAATGATATCAATGTACATATCCCCAGTAGTTTATATAATGATATCACTGTACATATCCCAAGTAGTTTATATGATGACATCACTGTTCATATCCCCAGTAGTTTATATAATGATATCACCGTACATATCCCCAGTAGTTTATATAATGATATCACTGTGTATATCCCCAGTAGTTTATATAATGATATCACTGTACATATCCCCAGTAGTTTATATAATGATATCACCGCACATATCCCCAATAGTTTATATAATGATATCACTGTACATATCCCCAGTAGTTTATACAATGATATCACTGTACATATACCCAGTAGCTTATATAATGATATCAATGTACATATCCCCAGTAGTTTATATAATGATATCACTGTACATATCCCAAGTAGTTTATATAATTATATCACTGTACATATCCCTAGTAGTTGAAATAATGACATCACTGTACATATCCCCAATAGTTTATATAATGATATCACCGTACATATCCCCAGTAGTTTATATAATGATATCACTGTGTATATCCCCAGTAGTTTATACAATGATATCACCGCACATATCCCCAGTAGTTTCTATAATGATATCACTGTACATATCCCCAGTAGTTTATATAATGATATCACTGTACATATCCCCAGTAGTTTATATAATGATATCAACTTACATATCCCCTGAAGTTTAGATAAGGATAACACTGTACATATCCCCAGTAGTTTATATAATTATATCACTGTACATATCCCCAATAGTTTATATAATGATATCACTGTACATATCCCCAGTAGTTTATATAATAATATCACTGTACATATCCCCAGTAGTTTATATAATGATATCACCGTACATATACCCAGTAGTTTATATTATGATATCACTGTATATATCCTTAGTAGTTTATATAATAATAGCACCGTACATACCCCCAATAAGTTGATATAATAATATCACCGTACATATTCCCAGTAGTTTATATAATGATATCACTGTACATATCCCCAATAGTTTATATAATGATATCACTGTACATATCCCCAGTAGTTTATATAATAATATCACTGTACATATCCCCAGTAGTTTATATAATGATATCACCGTACATATCCCCAGTTGTTTATATAATAATATCACGGTACATATCCCCAGTAGTTTATATAATTATATCACTGTACATATCCCCAGTAGTTTACGTAATTATATCACCGTTCATATCCCCAGTGGAATATATAATGATATCACTGTACATATCCCCAGCAGTTTATATAATGATATCACTGTACATATTCCCAGTAGTTTATTTAATGATATCACTGTACATATCCCCAGTAGTTTATACAATGATATCACTGTACATATACCCAGTTGTTTATATAATAATATCATGGTACATATCCCCAGTAGTTTATATAATTATATCACTGTACATATCCCCAGTAGTTTACGTAATGATATCACCGTTCATATCCCCAGTGGAATATATAATGATATCACTGTACATATCCCCAGCAGTTTATATAATGATATCACTGTACATATTCCCAGTAGTTTATTTAATGATATCACTGTACATATCCCCAGTAGTTTATATAATGATATTACCGTACATATCCCCAATAGTTTATATAATGATATCACTGTACATATCCCCAGTAGTTTATACAATGATATCACTGTACATATACCCAGTAGCTTATATAATGATATCAATGTACGTATCCCCAGTAGTTTATATAATGATATCACCGTACATATACCCAGTAGTTTATATTATGATATCACTGTATATATCCTCAGTAGTTGATATAATAATAGCACCGTACATACCCCCAATAGTTGATATTATGATATCACCGTACATATACCCAGTAGTTTATATTATGATATCACTGTATATATCCTTAGTAGTTTATATAATAATAGCACCGTACATACCCCCAATAAGTTGATATAATGATATCACCGTACATATTCCCAGTAGTTTATATAATGATATCACTGTACATATCCCCAATAGTTTATATAATGATATCAGTGTATATATCCCCAGTAGTTTATATAATAATATCACTGTACATATCCCCAGTAGTTTATATAATGATATCACCGTACATATGCCCAGTTGTTTATATAATAATATCACGGTACATATCCCCAGTAGTTTATATAATGATATCACTGTACATATCCCCAGTAGTTTACGTAATGATATCACCGTACATATCCCCAGTGGAATATATAATGATATCACTGTATATATACCCAGTAGTTTATATAATTATATCAGTGTACATATCTCCAGTAATTTATATGATGACATCAATGTACATATCCCCAGTAGTTTATATAATGATATCACTGTACATATCCCCAGTAGTTCATATAATGGTATCACCGCACATATCCCCAGTAGTTTATATAATAATATCACTGTACATATCCCCAGTAGTTTATATAATGATATCACCATACATATCCCCAGTAGTTTATATAATATTATCACTGTACATATCCCCAGTAGTTTATATAATGATATCATTGTACATATACCCAGTAGTTTATAAAATGATATCAACGTACATATCCCCAATAGTTTATATAATGATATCACTGTACATATCCCCAGTAGTTTACATCATGATATCACCATACATATCTCCAGTGGTTTATATAATGATATCACTGTATATATCCCCAGTAGTTTATATAAAGATATCACTGTATATATCCCCAGTAGTTTCTATAATGATATCACCGTACATATCCCCAGTAGTTTATATAATGATATCACTGTACATATCCCCAGTAGATAATATAATGATATCACTGTACATACCCCTAATAGTTTATATAATGATATCACTGTACATATCCCTAGTAGGTTATATAATGATATCACCGTACATATACGCAGTTGCTGATATAATGAAATCACCGTACATATCCCCAGTACTTTATATAATATCACTGTACATATCCCCAGTAGTTTATATAATGATATCACTGTACATATCCTCAGTAGTTTATATAATAATATCACTGTACATATCCCCAGTAGTTTCTATAATGATATCACTGTACATATCCCCAATAGTTTATATCATGATATCACTACACATGTCCGCAGTAGTTTATATAATATCACTGTACGTATCCCCAGTGGTTTGTAAAATGATATCATCGTACATATCCCCAGTAGTTTATATGATGATATCACTGTACATATCCCCAGTAGTTTATATAATGATATCACCGTATATATCCCCAGTAGTTTATATAATGATATCACTGTACATATCCCCAGTAGTTTATATAATGATATCACTGGACATATCCCCAGTAGTTTATATAATTATATCACTGTACATATCCCCAGTACTTTATATAATATCACTGTACATATCCCCAATAGTTTATATAATGATATCACTGTACATATCCCCAGTAGTTTATGTAATGAAATCACCGTACATATCCCCAGTAGCTTATATAATGATATCACTGTACATATCCCCAGTAGTTTATATCATGATATCACTGTACATATCCCCAATAGTTTATATAATGATATCACCGTACATATCCCCAGTAGTTTTTACAATGATATCACTGTAAATATCCCCAGGTGTTTATATAATATCACTGTACATATCCCCAGCAGTTTATATCATGATATCACCGTACATATCCCCAATACTTTATATAATGATATCACTCTACATATCCCCAGTAGTTTATATAATGATATCACCGTACATATCCCCAGAATTTTATAAAATGATCTCACTGTACATATCCCCAGTAGTTTATGTAATGATATCACCGTACATATCCGCAGTGGTTTATACAATTATATCACTGTATATATACCCAGTAGTTAATATAATGATATCACTGTATATATCCAGAGTAGTTTATACAATGATATCACCGTACATATCCCCAGTAGTTTATATAATGATATCATTGCACATATAGCCAGTAGCTTACATAATGATATCACTGTACATATCCCCAGTAGTTTATATAATGATATCACTGTACATATCCCCAGTAATTTATATAATGATACCACTGTACATATCCCCAGTAGTTTATATAATGATATCACCGTACATACCCCCAATAGTTTATATAATAATATCACTGTACATAACCCCAGTAGTTTATATAATGATATCACTGTACATATCCCCAGTAGTTTATGTAATGATATCACCGTACATATCCCCAGTGGTTTATATAATTATATCACTATATATATCCCCAGTAGTTAATATAATGATATCACTGTATATATCCAGAGTAGTTTATATAATAATATCACCGTACATATCCCCTGAAGTTTATACAATGATATCACCGTACATATCCCCAGTGGTTTATATAATGATATCACTGTACATATCGCCAGTAGTTTATATAATGATATCACTGTACATATCCCCAGTAGTTTAGACAATCGTATCACTGTACATATCGCCAGTAGTTTATATAATATCACTGTACATATCCCCAGTAGTTTATATCATGATATCACTGTACATATCCCCAATAGTTGATATAATGATATCACCGTCCATATACCCAGTAGTTTTTATAATGATATCACTGTAAATATCCCCAGTAGTTTATATAATGATATCACTGTACATATCCCCGATTGTTTATATAATGATATCACTGTACATATCCCTAGTAGTTTATATAATGATACCACTGCACCTATCCCCAGTAGTTTATATAATGATATCACCATCCATATCCCCAGTAGTTTATATAATATTATCACTGTACATATCCCCAGTAGTTTATATAATGATATCATTGTATATGTACCCAGTAGTTTATAAAATGATATCAACGTACATATCCCCAATAGTTTATGTAATGATATCACTGTACATATCCCCAGTAGTTTACATCATGATATCACCATACATATCTCCAGTGGTTTATATAATGATATCACTGTATATATCCCCAGTAGTTTATATAAAGATATCACTGTATATATCCCCAGTAGCTTCTATAATGATATCACCGTACATATCCCCAGTAGTTTATATAATGATATCACTGTACATATCCCCAGTAGATAATATAATGATATCACTGTACATATCCCTAATAGCTTATATAATGATATCACTGTACATATCCCCAGTAGGTTATATAATGATATCACCGTACATATACGCAGTTGCTGATATAATGATATCATTGTACATATCCCCAATAGTTTATATAATGGTATCGCTGAAGATATCCCCAGTAGTTTATATAATGATATCACTGTACATACCCCCAATAGTTTATAGAATGATATCACCGTACATATCCCCAGTAGTTTACATAATGATATCACTGTACATATCCCCAGTAGTTTATATAATGAAATCACCGTACATATATCCAGTAGTTTATAGAATGATATGACTGTACATATCCCCAGTTGTTTATATAATGATATCACCATACATATCCCCAGTAGTTTATATAATGGTATCGCTGTACATGTCCCCAGTAGTTTATATTATGATATCACTGTATATACCCTTAATAGTTTATATAATCATAGCACCGTACATACCCCCAATAGTTGATATAATGATATCACCATACATATCCCCAGTAGTTTATATAATGATATCCTTGTACATATCCCCAATAGTTTATATAATGGTATCGCTGTACATGTCCCCAGTAGTTTATATAAAGATATCACTGTACATATCCCCAGTAGTTTATATAATGATATCACTCTTCGTATCCCCAGTGGTTTATATAACGATATCATCATACATATCCCCAGTAGTTTATATAATGATATCACTATACATATCCCCAGTATTTATATAATGATATCACCATACATATCCCCAGTAGTTTATATAATGATATCACTGTACATATCCCCAGTAGTTTCTATAATGATATCATTGTACATATCCCCAGTAGATTATATAATGATATCACTGTACATATCCCCAATAGTTCATATAATGATATCACCGTACATATCCCCAGTAGTTTATATAATGATATCAACGTACATATCCCCTGAAGTTTATATAAGGATATCACTGTACATATCCCCAGTAGTTTATATAATTATGTCACTGTACATATCCCCAGTAGTTGAAATAATGACATTACTGTACATATCCCAAGTAGTTTATATAATGATATCACTGTACATATCCCCAGTAGTTTATACAATGATATCACCGTACATATCCCCAGTAGATTATATAATGATATCACCGTACATATCCCCAGTAGTTTATATAATGATATCACTGTATATGTCCCCAATAGTTTATCGAATGATATCACTGTACATATTCCCAGTAGTTTATATAATGATATCACTGTACATATCCCCAGTAGTTTATATAATGATATCACCGAACATATCCCCAATAGTTTATATGATGACATCACTGTTCATATCCCCAGTAGTTTATATAATGATATCACTGTGTATATCCCCAGTAGTTTATATAATGATATCACTGTACATATCCCCAGTAGTTTATATAATGATATCACCGCACATATCCCCAATAGTTTATATAATGATATCACTGTACATATCCCCAGTAGTTTATACAATGATATCACTGTACATATACCCAGTAGCTTATATAATGATATGAATGTACATATCCCCAGTAGTTTATATAATGATATCACTGTACATATCCCCAGTAGTTTATATAATGATATCACTGTACATATCCCCAGTAGTTTATATAATGATATCAACTTACATATCCCCTGAAGTTTAGATCAGGATAACACTGTACATATCCCCAGTAGTTTATATAATTATATCACTGTACATATCCCCAATAGTTTATATAATGATATCACTGGACATATCCCCAGTAGTTTATATAATAATATCACTGTACATATCCCCAGTAGTTTATATAATGATATCACCGTACATATACCCAGTAGTTTATATTATGATATCACTGTATATATCCTTAGTAGTTTATATAATAATAGCACCGTACATACCCCCAATAAGTTGATATGATATCACCGTACATATTCCCAGTAGTTTATATAATGATATCACTGTACATATCCCCAATAGTTTATATAATGATATCACTGTACATATCCCCAGTAGTTTATATAATAATATCACTGTACATATCCCCAGTAGTTTATATAATGATATCACCGTACATATCCCCAGTTGTTTATATAATAATATCACGGTACATATCCCCAGTAGTTTATATAATTATATCACTGTACATATCCCCAGTAGTTTACGTAATGATATCACCGTTCATATCCCCAGTGGAATATATAATGATATCACTGTACATATCCCCAGCAGTTTATATAATGATATCACTGTACATATTCCCAGTAGTTTATTTAATGATATCACTGTACATATCCCCAGTAGTTTATATAATGATATTACCGCACATATCCCCAATAGTTTATATAATGATATCACTGTACATATCCCCAGTAGTTTATACAATGATATCACTGTACATATACCCAGTAGCTTATATAATGATATCAATGTACGTATCCCCAGTAGTTTATATAAAGATATCACTGTACATATCCCCAGTAGTTTATATGATGACATCACTGTTCATATCCCCAGTAGTTTATATAATGATATCACCGTACATATCCCCAGTAGTTTATATAATGATATCACTGTGTATATCCCCAGTAGATTATATAATGATATCACCGTACATATCCCCAATAGTTTATATAATGATATCACTGTACATATCCCCAGTAGTTTATATAATGATATCACCGTACATATACCCAGTAGTTTATATTATGATATCACTGTATATATCCTTAGTAGTTGATATAATAATAGCACCGTACATACCCCCAATAGTTGATATTATGATATCACCGTACATATACCCAGTAGTTTATATTATGATATCACTGTATATATCCTTAGTAGTTTATATAATAATAGCACCGTACATACCCCCAATAAGTTGATATAATGATATCACCGTACATATTCCCAGTAGTTTATATAATGTTATCACTGTACATATCCCCAATAGTTTATATAATGATATCACTGTATATATCCCCAGTAGTTTATATAATAATATCACTGTACATATCCCCAGTAGTTTATATAATGATATCACCGTACATATCCCCAGTTGTTTATATAATAATATCACGGTACATATCCCCAGTAGTTTATATAATGATATCACTGTACATATCCCCAGTAGTTTACGTAATGATATCACCGTACATATCCCCAGTGGAATATATAATGATATCACTGTATATATCCCCAGTAGTTTATATAATGATATCAGTGTACATATCTCCAGTAATTTATATGATGACATCAATGTACATATCCCCAGTAGTTTATATAATGATATCACTGTACATATCCCCAGTAGTTCATATAATGGTATCACCGCACATATCCCCAGTAGTTTATATAATAATATCACTGTACATATCCCCAGTAGTTTATAAAATGATATCACCGTACATATCCCCAATAGTTTATATAATGATATCACTGTGCATACCTCCAGTGGTTTATATAATGATATCACTGTATATATCCCCAGTAGTTTATATAAAGATATCACTGTATATGTCCCCAGTAGTTTATATAATGATATCACTGTACATATCCCCGATTGTTTATAGAATGATATCACTGTACATATCCCTAGTAGTTTATATAATGATACCACTGCACCTATCCCCAGTAGTTTATATAATGATATCACCATACATATCCCCAGTAGTTTATATAATATTATCACTGTACATATCCCCAGTAGTTTATATAAAGATATCACTGCATATATCCCCAGTAGTTTCTATAATGATATCACCGTACATATCCCCAGTAGTTTATATAATGATATCACTGTACATATCCCCAGTAGATAATGTAATGATATCACTGTACATATCCCTAATAGTTTATATAATGATATCACTGTACATATCCCCAGTAGATTATATAATGACATCACCGTACATATACGCAGTTGCTGATATAATGAAATCACCGTACATATCCCCAGTAGTTTATATAATGATATCATTGTACATATCCCCAATAGTTTATATAATGGTATCGCTGAAGATATCCCCAGTAGTTTATATAATTATATCACTGTACATATCCCCAGTAGTTTATACAATGATATCACTGTACATATATCCAGTAGCTTATATAATGATATCACTGTGTATATCCCCAGTAGTTTATATAATGATATCACTGTACATATCCCCAGTAGTTTATATAATGATATCACCGCACATATCCCCAATAGTTTATATAATGATATCACTGTACATATCCCCAGTAGTTTATACAATGATATCACTGTACATATACCCAGTAGCTTATATAATGATATCAATGTACATATCCCCAGTAGTTTATCTAATGATATCACTGTACATATCCCAAGTAGTTTATATAATGATATCAACTTACATATCCCCTGAAGTTTAGATAAGGATAACACTGTACATATCCCCAGTAGTTTATATAATTATATCACTGTACATATCCCCAATAGTTTATATAATGATATCACTGTACATATCCCCAGTAGTTTATATAATAATATCACTGTACATATCCCCAGTAGTTTATACAATGATATCACTGTACATATACCCAGTAGCTTATATAATGATATCAATGTACGTATCCCCAGTAGTTTATATAAAGATATCACTGTACATATCCCCAGTAGTTTATATGATGACATCACTGTTCATATCCCCAGTAGTTTATATAATGATATCACCGTACATATCCCCAGTAGTTTATATAATGATATCACTGTGTATATCCCCAGTAGATTATATAATGATATCACCGTACATATCCCCAATAGTTTATATAATGATATCACTGTACATATCCCCAGTAGTTTATATAATGATATCACCGTACATATACCCAGTAGTTTATATTATGATATCACTGTATATATCCTTAGTAGTTGATATAATAATAGCACCGTACATACCCCCAATAGTTGATATTATGATATCACCGTACATATACCCAGTAGTTTATATTATGATATCACTGTATATATCCTTAGTAGTTTATATAATAATAGCACCGTACATACCCCCAATAAGTTGATATAATGATATCACCGTACATATTCCCAGTAGTTTATATAATGTTATCACTGTACATATCCCCAATAGTTTATATAATGATATCACTGTATATATCCCCAGTAGTTTATATAATAATATCACTGTACATATCCCCAGTAGTTTATATAATGATATCACCGTACATATCCCCAGTTGTTTATATAATAATATCACGGTACATATCCCCAGTAGTTTATATAATGATATCACTGTACATATCCCCAGTAGTTTACGTAATGATATCACCGTACATATCCCCAGTGGAATATATAATGATATCACTGTATATATCCCCAGTAGTTTATATAATGATATCAGTGTACATATCTCCAGTAATTTATATGATGACATCAATGTACATATCCCCAGTAGTTTATATAATGATATCACTGTACATATCCCCAGTAGTTCATATAATGGTATCACCGCACATATCCCCAGTAGTTTATATAATAATATCACTGTACATATCCCCAGTAGTTTATAAAATGATATCACCGTACATATCCCCAATAGTTTATATAATGATATCACTGTGCATACCTCCAGTGGTTTATATAATGATATCACTGTATATATCCCCAGTAGTTTATATAAAGATATCACTGTATATGTCCCCAGTAGTTTATATAATGATATCACTGTACATATCCCCGATTGTTTATATAATGATATCACTGTACATATCCCTAGTAGTTTATATAATGATACCACTGCACCTATCCCCAGTAGTTTATATAATGATATCACCATACATATCCCCAGTAGTTTATATAATATTATCACTGTACATATCCCCAGTAGTTTATATAAAGATATCACTGCATATATCCCCAGTAGTTTCTATAATGATATCACCGTACATATCCCCAGTAGTTTATATAATGATATCACTGTACATATCCCCAGTAGATAATGTAATGATATCACTGTACATATCCCTAATAGTTTATATAATGATATCACTGTACATATCCCCAGTAGATTATATAATGACATCACCGTACATATACGCAGTTGCTGATATAATGAAATCACCGTACATATCCCCAGTAGTTTATATAATGATATCATTGTACATATCCCCAATAGTTTATATAATGGTATCGCTGAAGATATCCCCAGTAGTTTATATAATTATATCACTGTACATATCCCCAGTAGTTTATACAATGATATCACTGTACATATATCCAGTAGCTTATATAATGATATCACTGTGTATATCCCCAGTAGTTTATATAATGATATCACTGTACATATCCCCAGTAGTTTATATAATGATATCACCGCACATATCCCCAATAGTTTATATAATGATATCACTGTACATATCCCCAGTAGTTTATACAATGATATCACTGTACATATACCCAGTAGCTTATATAATGATATCAATGTACATATCCCCAGTAGTTTATCTAATGATATCACTGTACATATCCCAAGTAGTTTATATAATGATATCAACTTACATATCCCCTGAAGTTTAGATAAGGATAACACTGTACATATCCCCAGTAGTTTATATAATTATATCACTGTACATATCCCCAATAGTTTATATAATGATATCACTGTACATATCCCCAGTAGTTTATATAATAATATCACTGTACATATCCCCAGTAGTTTATATAATGATATCACCGTACATATACCCAGTAGTTTATATTATGATATCACTGTATATATCCTTAGTAGTTTATATAATAATAGCACCGTACATACCCCCAATAAGTTGATATAATGATATCACCGTACATATTCCCAGTAGTTTATATAATGATATCACTGTACATATCCCCAATAGTTTATATAATGATATCACTGTACATATCCCCAGTAGTTTATATAATAATATCACTGTACATATCCGCAGTAGTTTATATAATGATATCACCGTACATATCCCCAGTTGTTTATATAATAATATCACGGTACATATCCCCAGTAGTTTATATAATGATATCACTGTACATATCCCCAGTAGTTTACGTAATGATATCACCGTTCATATCCCCAGTGGAATATATAATGATATCACTGTACATATCCCCAGCAGTTTATATAATGATATCACTGTACATATTCCCAGTAGTTTATTTAATGGTATCACTGTACATATCCCCAGTAGTTTATATAATGATATTACCGCACATATCCCCAATAGTTTATATAATGATATCACTGTACATATCCCCAGTAGTTTATACAATGATATCACTGTACATATACCCAGTAGCTTATATAATGATATCAATGTACGTATCCCCAGTAGTTTATATAAAGATATCACTGTACATATCCCCAGTAGTTTATATGATGACATCACTGTTCATATCCCCAGTAGTTTATATAATGATATCACCGTACATATCCCCAGTAGTTTATATAATGATATCACTGCATATATCCTTAGTAGTTGATATAATAATAGCACCGTACATACCCCCAATAGTTGATATTATGATATCACCGTACATATACCCAGTAGTTTATATTATGATATCACTGTATATATCCTTAGTAGTTTATATAATAATAGCACCGTACATATCCCCAATAAGTTGATATAATGATATCACCGTACATATTCCCAGTAGTTTATATAATGATATCACTGTACATATCCCCAATAGTTTATATAATGATATCACTGTCTATATCCCCAGTAGTTTATATAATAATATCACTGTACATATCCCCAGTAGTTTATATAATGATATCACCGTACATATCCCCAATAGTTTATATAATGATATCACTGTACATATCCCCAGTAGTTTATATAATGATATCACTGTACATATCCCCAGTAGTTTTTATTATGATATCACTGTATATATCCTTAGTAGTTGATATAATAATAGCAACGTACATACCCCCAATAGTTGATATTATGATATCACCGTACATATACCCAGTAGTTTATATTATGATATCACTGTATATATCCTTAGTAGTTTATATAATAATAGCACCGTACATACCCCCAATAAGTTGATATAATGATATCACCGTACATATTCCCAGTAGTTTATATAATGATATCACTGTACATATCCCCAATAGTTTATATAATGATATCACTGTATATATCCCCAGTAGTTTATATAATAATATCACTGTACATATCCCCAGTAGTTTATATAATGATATCACCGTACATATCCCCAGTTGTTTATATAATAATATCACGGTACATATCCCCAGTAGTTTATATAATGATATCACTGTACATATCCCCAGTAGTTTACGTAATGATATCACCGTACATATCCCCAGTGGAATATATAATGATATCACTGTATATATCCCCAGTAGTTTATATAATGATATCAGTGTACATATCCCCAGTAATTTATATGATGACATCAATGTACATATCCCCAGTAGTTTATATAATGATATCACTGTACATATCCCCAGTAGTTCATATAATGGTATCACCGCACATATCCCCAGTAGTTTATATAATAATATCACTGTACATATCGCCAGTAGTTTATAAAATGATATCACCGTACATATCCCCAATAGTTTATACAATGATATCACTGTGCATATCTCCAGTGGTTTATATAATGATATCACTGTATATATCCCCAGTAGTTTATATAAAGATATCACTGTATATGTCCCCAGTAGTTTATATAATTATATCAACGTACATATCCCCAGTAGTTTATATAATGATATCACTGTACATATCCCAAATAGTTTATATCATGATATCACTGTACATATCCCCAATAGTTTATATAATGATATCACTGTACATATCCCCAGTAGTTTACACAATGATATCACTGTAGATATCCCCAGTCGTTTATATAATGATATCACTGTACATATCCCCAGTAGTTTACACAATGATATCACTGTAGATATCCCCAGTAGTTTATATAATGATATCACCGGCCATATCCCCAGTAGTTTAGACATTCATATCACTGTACATATCCCCAGTAGTTTATATAATTATATTACTGTATATATCCCCAGGTGTTTATAGAATTATATCACCGTACATATCCTCAACAGTTTATATAATGATATCACTGTACATATCCCCAGTAGTTTATATCATGATATCACTGTACATATCCCCAATAGTTTATGTGATGATATCACCGTACATATCCCCAGTAGTTTTTATAATGATATCACTATAAATATCCCCAGGTGTTTATAGAATGATATCACCGTACATATCCCCAGCAGTTTATATCATGATATCACCGTACATATCCCCAATACTTTATACAATGATATCACTCTACATATCCCCAGTAGTTTATATAATGATATCACCGTACATATCCCCAGTATTTTATATAATGATCTCACTGTACATATCCCCAGTAGTTTATGTAATGATATCACCGTACATATCCCCAGTGGTTTATATAATTATATCACTGTATATATCCCCAGTAGTTAATATAATGATATCACTGTATATATCCAGAGTAGTTTATACAATGATATCACCGTACATATCCCCAGTAGTTTATATAATGATATCACTGCACATATAGCCAGTAGCTTACATAATGATATCACTGTACATATCCCCAGTAGTTTATATAATAATATCACTGTACATATCCCCAGTAGTTTATGTAATGATATCACCGTACATATCCCCAGTGGTTTATATAATTATATCACTGTATATATCCCCAGTAGTTAATATAATGATATCACTGTATATATCCAGAGTAGTTTATACAATGATATCACGGTACATATCCCCAGTAATTTATATAATGATATCACTGCACATATAGCCAGTAGCTTACATAATGATATCACTGTACATATCCCCAGTAGTTTATATAATGATATCACCGTACATATCCCCAGTATTTTATATAATGATCTCACTGTACATATCCCCAGTAGTTTATGTAATGATATCACTGTACATATCCCCAGTAATTTATATAATGATACCACCGTACATATCCCCAGTAGTTTATATAATGATATCACCGTACATACCCCCAATAGTTTATATAATAATATCACTGTACATAACCCCAGTAGTTTATATAATGATATCACTGTACATATCCCCAGTAGTTTATGTAATGATATCACCGTACATATCCCCAGTGGTTTATATAATTATATCACTGTACATATCCCCAGTGGTTTATATAATGATATCACTGTACATATCCCCAGTAGTTTATATAATGAAATCACCGTACATATCCCCAGTAGTTTATATAATGATATCACTGTACATATCCCCAGTAGTTTACACAATGATATCACTGTACATATCCCCAGTAGTTTATATAATGATATCACTGTACATATCCCCAGTAGTTTAGACAATCATATCACTGTACATATCGCCAGTAGTTTATATAATATCACTGTACATATCCGCAGTAGTTTATATAATGATATCACCGTACATATCCCCAACAGTTTATACAATGATATCACCGTACATATCCCCAATACTTTATATAATGATATCACTCTACATATCCCCAGCAGATCATATAATGATATCACCGTACATATCCCCAGTAGTTTTTATAATGATATCACTCTAAATATCCCCAGTAGTTTATATAATGATATCACTGTACATATCCCCGATTGTTTATACAATGATATCACTGTACATATCCCTAGTAGATTATATAATGATACCACTGTACCTATCCCCAGTAGTTGATATAATGATATCACCGTACATATCCCCAGTAGTTTATATAATGATATCACTGTACATATCCCTAGTAGATTATATCATGATATCACTGTATATATCCCTAATATTTTATATAATGATATCACTGTACATATCCCCAGTTGGTTATATAATGATATCACCGTACATATACCCAGTTGCTGATATAATGATATCACCATACATAACCCCAGTAGTTTATACAATGACATCACCGTACATATCCCCAGTAGTTTATAAAATGATATCACTGTACATATCCACAGTAGTTTATATAATGATATCACTGTACATATCCCCAGTAGTTTATAAAATGATATCAACGTACATATCCCCAATAGTTTATATAATGATATTACTGTACATATCCCCAGTAGTTTATATCATGATATCACCGTACATATCTCCAGTGGTTTATATAATGATATCACTGTATATATCCCCCGTAGTTTATAGAAAGATATCACTCGATATATCCCCAGTAGTTTATATAATGATATCACCGTACATATCCCCAGTAGTTTATATAATGATATCACTGTACATATCCCTAGTAGATTATATCATGATATCACTGTATATATCCCTAATATTTTATATAATGATATCACTGTACATATCCCCAGTTGGTTATATAATGATATCACCGTACATATACCCAGTTGCTGATATAATGATATCACCATACATAACCCCAGTAGTTTATACAATGACATCACCGTACATATCCCCAGTAATTTATAAAATGATATCACTGTACATATCCACAGTAGTTTATATAATGATATCACCGTACATATCTCCAGTAGTTTACATAATGAAATTACCGTACATATCCCCAGTAGTTTATATAATGATATCACTGTACATATCCACAGTAGTTTACACAATGATATCACTGTACATATCCCCAGTAGTTTATATAATGATATCACCGTACATAACCCCAGTAGTTTAGACAATCATATCACTGTACATATCCCCAGTAGTTTATATAATATCACTGTAGATATCCCCAGTAGTTTATATAATGATATCACCGTCCATATCCCCAGTAGTTTATAAAATGATATCACCGTACATATCTCCAGTAGCTTATATATAGATATCACCATACATATCCCCAGTAGTTTATATAATGATATCATTGTACATATACCCAGTAGTTTATAAAATGATATCAACGTACATATCCGCAATAGTTTATATAATGATATCACTGTACATATCCCCAGTAGTTTACATCATGATATCACCGTACATATCTCCAGTGGTTTATATAATGATATCACTGTATATATCCCCAGTAGTTTATATAAAGATATCACTGTATATATCCCCAGTAGAATCTATAATGAGATCACCGTACATATCCCCAGTAGTTTATATAATGATATCACTGTACATATCCCCAGTAGATAATATAATGATATCACTGTACATATCCCTAATAGTTTATATAATGATATCACTGTACATATCCCCAGTAGGTTATAGAATGATATCACCGTACATATCCACAGTAGTTTATAAAATGATATCACCGTACATGTCCTCAACAGATTATATAATGATATCACTGTACATATCCCCAGTAGTTTATATCATGATATCACTGTACATATCCCCAATAGTTTAGATAATGATATCACCGTACATATCCCCAGTAGTTTTTATAATGATATCACTGTAAATATCCCCAGTAGTTTATATAATGATATCACTGTACATATCCCCGATTGTTTATTTAATGATATCACTGTACATATCCCTAGTAGTTTATATCATGATACCACTGTACATATCCCCAGTAGTTTATATAATGATATCACCGTACATATCCCCAGTAGTTTATATAATATTATCACTGTACATATACCCAGTAGTTTATATAATGATATCACTGTACATATCCCCAGTAGTTTATAAAATGATATCACTGTACATACCCCCAATAGTTTATATAATGATATCACTGTACATATCCCCAGTAGTTTATATCATGATATCACCGTACATATCTCCAGTGGTTTATATAATGATATCACTGTATATATCCCCAGTAGTTTATAGAAAGATATCACTCGATATATCCCCAGTAGGTTATATAATGATATCACCGTACATATACCCAGTTGCTGATATAATGATATCACCGTACAAAACCCCAGTAGTTTATACAATGACATCACCGTACATATCCCCAGTAGTTTATAAAATGATATCACTGTACATATCCACAGTAGTTTATATAATGATATCACCGTCCATATCCCCAGTAGTTTATAAAATGATATCACCGTACATATCCTCAACAGTTTATATAATGATATCACTGTACATATCCCCAGTAGTTTATATCATGATATCACTGTACATATCCCCAATAGTTTATATAATGATATCACCGTACATATCCCCAGTAGTTTTTATAATGATATCACCGTACATATCCCCAGTAGTTTAGACAATCATATCACTGGACATATCCCCAGTAGTTTATATAATATCACTCTACATCTCCCCAGTAGTTTATATAATGATATCACTGTACATATCCCCAGTTGCTTATATAATGATATCACCGTACATATCCCCAGTAGTTTATGTAATGATATCACCGTACATATCACCAGTAGTTTATAAAATTATATCACTGTACATATCCACAGTAGTTTCTATAATGATATCACCGTACATATCCCCAGTAGTTTATATAATGAAATCACCGTACATATCCCCAGTAGTTTATATAATGATATCACTGTACATATCCCCAGTAGTTTATATAATGATATCACTGTAGATATCCACAGTAGTTTATATAATGATATCACTGTACATATCCCCAGTAGTTTAGACAATCATATCACTGTACATATCCCCAGTAGTTTATATAATATTACTGTACATATCACCAGTAGTTTATATAATGATATCACCGTACATATCCCCAGTAGTTTATTAAATGATATCACCGTACATATCCTCAACAGTTTATATAATGATATCACTGTACATATCCCCAGTAGTTTATATCATGATATCACTGTACATATCCCCAACAGTTTATATAATGATATCACTGCACATATCCCCAGTCGTTTATATCATGATATCACTGTAAATATCCCCAGCAGTTTATATAATGATATCACTGTACATATCCCCGATTGTTTATATAATGATATCGCTGTGCATATCCCTAGTAGTTTATATAATGATACCACTGTACCTATCCCCAGTAGTTTATATAATGATATCACCGTACATATCCCCAGTAGTTTATATAATATTATCACTGTACATATCCCCAGTAGTGTATATAATGATATCACTGTACATATCCCCAGTAGATTATATCATGATATCACTGTACATATCCCCAGTAGTTTATATAATGATATCACCGTACATATCCCCAGTAGTTTATATAATATTATCACTGTACATATCCCCAGTAGTTTATATAATGATATCACTGTACATATCCCCAGTAGTTTATATCATGATATCACCGTACATATCTCCAGCGGTTTATATAATGATATCACTGTATATATCCCCAGTAGTTTATAGAAAGATATCACTCGATATATCCCCAGTAGTTTATATAATGATATCACCGTACATATCCCCAGTAGTTTATATAATGATATCACTGTACATATCCCCAGTAGATTATATCATGATATCACTGTATATATCCCTAATAGTTTATATAATGATATCACTGTACATATCCCCAGTAGGTTATATAATGATATCACCGTACATATCCCCAGTAGTTTATAAAATGATATCACTGTACATATCCCCAGTAGTTTATATAATATCACTGTAGATATCCCCAGTAGTTTATAGAATGAAATTACCATACATATCTCCAGTTGCTGATATAATGATATCACCATACATAACCCCAGTAGTTTATACAATTACATCACCGTACATATCCCCAGTAGTTTATAAAATGATATCACTGTACATATCCACAGTAGTTTATATAATGATATCACCGTACATATCTCCAGTAGTTTATATAATGAAATTACCATACATATCCCCAGTAGTTTATATAATGATATCACTGTACATATCCACAGTAGTTTACACAATGATATCACTGTACATATCCCCAGTAGTTTATATAATGATATCACCGTACATAACCCCAGTAGTTTAGACAATCATATCACTGTACATATCCCCAGTAGTTTATATAATATCACTGTAGATATCCCCAGTAGTTTATATAATGATATCACCGTCCATATCCCCAGTAGTTTATAAAATGATATCACCGTACATATCTCCAGTAGCTTATATATCGATATCACCATACATATCCCCAGTAGTTTATATAATGATATCACTGAACATATCCCCAGTAGTTTATATAATGATATCACTGTACATATCCCCAGTAGTTTATATAATGATATCACTGTACATATCCCCAGTAGTTTATATAATGATATCACCGTACATATCCCCAGTAGTTTATATAATGATATCACCGTACATATCCCCAATAGTTTATATAATGATATCACTGTACATATCGCCAGTAGTTTATATAATGATATCACTGTACATATCCCCAGTAGTTTAGACAATCATATCACTGTACATATCGCCAGTAGTTTATATAATATCACTGTACATATCCCCAGTAGTTTATATCATGATATCACTGTACATATCCCCAATAGTTGATATAATGATATCACCGTACATATCCCCAGTAGTTTATATCATGATATCACTGTACATATCCCCAGTAGTTGAAATAATGACATCACTATACATATCCCCAGTAGTTTATATAATGATATCACCGTACATATCCCCAGTAGTTTATATAATGATATCACTGTGTATATCCCCAGTAGTTTATATAATGATATCACCGCACATATCCCCAGTAGTTTCTATAATGATATCACTGTACATATCCCCAGTAGTTTATATAATGATATCACTGTACATATCCCCAGTAGTTTATATAATGATATCAACTTACATATCCCCTGAAGTTTAGATAAGGATAACACTGTACATATCCCCAGTAGTTTATATAATTATATCACTGTACATATCCCCAATAGTTTATATAATGATATCACTGGACATATCCCCAGTAGTTTATATAATAATATCACTGTACATATCCCCAGTAGTTTATATAATGATATCACCGTACATATACCAAGTAGTTTATATTATGATATCACTGTATATATCCTTAGTAGTTTATATAATAATAGCACCGTACATACCCCCAATAAGTTGATATGATATCACCGTACATATTCCCAATAGTTTATATAATGATATCACCGTACATATCCCCAGTTGTTTATATAATAATATCACGGTACATATCCCCAGTAGTTTATATAATTATATCACTGTACATATCCCCAGTAGTTTACGTAATGATATCACCGTTCATATCCCCAGTGGAATATATAATGATATCACTGTACATATCCCCAGCAGTTTATATAATGATATCACTGTACATATTCCCAGTAGTTTATTTAATGATATCACTGTACATATCCCCAGTAGTTTATATAATGATATTACCGCACATATCCCCAATAGTTTATATAATGATATCACTGTACATATCCCCAGTAGTTTATACAATGATATCACTGTACATATACCCAGTAGCTTATATAATGATATCAATGTACGTATCCCCAGTAGTTTATATAAAGATATCACTGTACATATCCCCAGTAGTTTATATGATGACATCACTGTTCATATCCCCAGTAGTTTATATAATGATATCACCGTACATATCCCCAGTAGTTTATATAATGATATCACTGTGTATATCCCCAGTAGATTATATAATGATATCACCGTACATATCCCCAATAGTTTATATAATGATATCACTGTACATATCCCCAGTAGTTTATATAATGATATCACCGTACATATACCCAGTAGTTTATATTATGATATCACTGTATATATCCTTAGTAGTTGATATAATAATAGCACCGTACATACCCCCAATAGTTGATATTATGATATCACCGTACATATACCCAGTAGTTTATATTATGATATCACTGTATATATCCTTAGTAGTTTATATAATAATAGCACCGTACATACCCCCAATAAGTTGATATAATGATATCACCGTACATATTCCCAGTAGTTTATATAATGACATCACTGTACATATCCCCAATAGTTTATATAATGATATCACTGTATATATCCCCAGTAGTTTATATAATGATATCACTGTACATATCCCCAGTAGTTTACGTAATGATATCACCGTACATATCCCCAGTGGAATATATAATGATATCACTGTATATATCCCCAGTAGTTTATATAATGATATCAGTGTACATATCTCCAGTAATTTATATGATGACATCAATGTACATATCCCCAGTAGTTTATATAATAATATCACTGTACATATCCCCAGTAGTTTATAAAATGATATCACCGTACATATCCCCAATAGTTTATATAATGATATCACTGTGCATACTTCCAGTGGTTTATATAATGATATCACTGTATATATCCCCAGTAGTTTATATAAAGATATCACTGTATATGTCCCCAGTAGTTTATATAATGATATCACTGTACATATCCCCGATTGTTTACATAATGATATCACTGTACATATCCCTAGTAGTTTATATAATGATACCACTGCACCTATCCCCAGTAGTTTATATAATGATATCACCATACATATCCCCAGTAGTTTATATAATATTATCACTGTACATATCCCCAGTAGTTTATATAATGATATCATTGTACATATACCCAGTAGTTTATAAAATGATATCAACGTACATATCCCCAATAGTTTATATAATGATATCACTGTACATATCCCCAGTAGTTTACATCATGATATCACCATACATATCTCCAGTGGTTTATATAATGATATCACTGTATATATCCCCAGTAGTTTATATAAAGATATCACTGTATATATCCCCAGTAGTTTCTATAATGATATCACCGTACATATCCCCAGTAGCTTATATAATGATATCACTGGACATATCCCCAGCAGATAATATAATGATATCACTGTACATATCCCTAATAGTTTATATAATGATATCACTGTACATATCCCCAGTAGGTTATATAATGATATCACCGTACATATACGCAGTTGCTGATATAATGAAATCACCGTACATATCCCCAGTAGGTTATATAATGATATCATTGTACATATCCCCAATAGTTTATATAATGGTATCGCTGAAGATATCCCCAGCAGTTTATATAATTATATCACTGTACATATCCCCAGTAGTTTATACAATGATATCACTGTACATATACCCAGTAGCTTATATAATGATATCACTGTGTATATCCCCAGTAGTTTATATAATGATATCACTGTACATATCCCCAGTAGTTTATATAATGATATCACCGCACATATCCCCAATAGTTTATATAATGATATCACTGTACATATCCCCAGTAGTTTACACAATGATATCACTGTACATATACCCAGTAGCTTATATAATGATATCAATGTACATATCCCCAGTAGTTTATATAATGATATCACTGTACATATCCCAAGTAGTTTATATAATTATATCACTGTACATATCCCCAGTAGTTGAAATAATGACATCACTGTACATATCCCCAGTAGTTTATATAATGATATCACCGTACATATCCCCAGTAGTTTATACAATGATATCACAGTGTATATCCCCAGTAGTTTATAAAATGATATCACCGCACATATCCCCAGTAGTTTCTATAATGATATCACTGTACATACCCCCAGTAGTTTATATAATGATATCACTGTACATATCCCCAGTAGTTTATATAATGATATCAACTTACATATCCCCTGAAGTTTAGATAAGGATAACACTGTACATATCCCCAGTAGTTTATATAATTATATCACTGTACATATCCCCAATAGTTTATATAATGATATCACGGTACATATCCCCAGTAGTTTATATAATGATATCACTGTTCATATCCCCAGTAGTTTATATAATGATATCACCGTACATATCCCCAGTAGTTTATATAATGATATCACTGTACATATTCCCAGTAGTTTATTTAATGATATCACTGTACATATCCCCAGTAGTTTATATAATGATATTACCGCACATATCCCCAATAGTTTATATAATGATATCACTGTACATATCCCCAGTAGTTTATACAATGATATCACTGTACATATACCCAGTAGCTTATATAATGATATCAATGTACGTATCCCCAGTAGTTTATATAAAGATATCACTGTACATATCCCCAGTAGTTTATATGATGACATCACTTTTCATATCCCCAGTAGTTTATATAATGATATCACCGTACATATCCCCAGTAGTTTATATAATGATATCACTGTGTATATCCCCAGTAGTTTATATAATGATATCACCGTACATATCCCCAATAGTTTATATAATGATATCACTGTACATATCCCCAGTAGTTTATATAATGATATCACTGTACATATCCCCAGTAGTTTATATTATGATATCACTGTATATATCCTTAGTAGTTGATATAATAATAGCACCGTACATACCCCCAATAGTTGATATTATGATATCACCGTACATACCCCCAATAGTTGATATTATGATATCACCGTACATATACCCAGTAGTTTATATTATGATATCACTGTATATTTCCTTAGTAGTTTATATAATAATAGCACCGTACATACCCCCAATAAGTTGATATAATGATATCACCGTACATATTCCCAGTAGTTTATATAATGATATCACTGTACATATCCCCAATAGTTTATATAATGATATCACTGTATATATCCCCAGTAGTTTATATAATAATATCACTGTACATATCCCCAGTAGTTTATATTATGATATCACCGTACATATCCCCAGTTGTTTATATAATAATATCACGGTACATATCCCCAGTAGTTTATATAATGATATCACTGTACATATCCCCAGTAGTTTACGTAATGATATCACCGTACATATCCCCAGTGGAATATATAATGATATCACTGTATATATCCCCAGTAGTTTATATAATGATATCAGTGTACATATCCCCAGTAATTTATATGATGACATCAATGTACATATCCCCAGTAGTTTATATAATGATATCACTGTACATATCCCCAGTAGTTCATATAATGGTATCACCGCACATATCCCCAGTAGTTTATATAATAATATCACTGCACATATCGCCAGTAGTTTATAAAATGATATCACCGTACATATCCCCAATAGTTTATATAATGATATCACTGTGCATATCTCCAGTGGTTTATATAATGATATCACTGTATATATCCCCAGTAGTTTATATAAAGATATCACTGTATATGTCCCCAGTAGTTTATATAATTATATCAACGTACATATCCCCAGTAGTTTATATAATGATATCACTGTACATGTCCCAAATAGTTTATATAATGATATCACTGTACATATCCCCAATAGTTTATATAATGATATCACTGTACATATCCCCAGTAGTTTACACAATGATATCACTGTAGATATCCCCAGTAGTTTATATAATGATATCACTGTACATATCCCCAGTAGTTTACACAATGATATCACTGTAGATATCCCCAGTAGTTTATATAATGATATCACCGGCCATATCCCCAGTAGTTTAGACATTCATATCACTGTACATATCCCCAGTAGTTTATATAATTATATCACTGTATATATCCCCAGGTGTTTATAGAATTATATCACCGTACATATCCTCAACAGTTTATATCATGATATCACTGTACATATCCCCAATAGTTTATGTGATGATATCACCGTACATATCCCCAGTAGTTTTTATAATGATATCACTGTAAATATCCCCAGGTGTTTATAGAATGATATCACCGTACATATCCCCAGCAATTTATATCATGATATCACCGTACATATCCCCAATACTTTATACAATGATATCACTCTACATATCCCCAGTAGTTTATATAATGATATCACCGTACATATCCCCAGTATTTTATATAATGATCTCACTGTACATATCCCCAGTAGTTTATGTAATGATATCACCGTACATATCCCCAGTGGTTTATATAATTATATCACTGTATATATCCCCAGTAGTTAATATAATGATATCACTGTATATATCCAGAGTAGTTTATACAATGATATCACCGTACATATCCCCAGTAGTTTATATAATGATATCACTGCACATATAGCCAGTAGCTTACATAATGATATCACTGTACATATCCCCAGTAGTTTATATAATGATATCACTGTACATATCCCCAGTAATTTATATAATGATACCACTGTACATATCCCCAGTAGTTTACATAATGATATCACCGTACATATCCCCAATAGTTTATATAATGATATCACTGTGCATACTTCCACTGGTTTATATAATGATATCACTGTATATATCCCCAGTAGTTTATATAAAGATATCACTGTATATGTCCCCAGTAGTTTATATAATGATATCACTGTACATATCCCCGATTGTTTACATAATGATATCACTGTACATATCCCTAGTAGTTTATATAATGATACCACTGCACCTATCCCCAGTAGTTTATATAATGATATCACCATACATATCCCCAGTAGTTTATATAATATTATCACTGTACATATCCCCAGTAGTTTATATAATGATATCATTGTACATATACCCAGTAGTTTATAAAATGATATCAACGTACATATCCCCAATAGTTTATATAATGATATCACTGTACATATCCCCAGTAGTTTACATCATGATATCACCATACATATCTCCAGTGGTTTATATAATGATATCACTGTATATATCCCCAGTAGTTTATATAAAGATATCACTGTATATATCCCCAGTAGTTTCTATAATGATATCACCGTACATATCCCCAGTAGCTTATATAATGATATCACTGGACATATCCCCAGCAGATAATATAATGATATCACTGTACATATCCCTAATAGTTTATATAATGATATCACTGTACATATCCCCAGTAGGTTATATAATGATATCACCGTACATATACGCAGTTGCTGATATAATGAAATCACCGTACATATCCCCAGTAGGTTATATAATGATATCATTGTACATATCCCCAATAGTTTATATAATGGTATCGCTGAAGATATCCCCAGTAGTTTATATAATTATATCACTGTACATATCCTCAGTAGTTTATACAATGATATCACTGTACATATACCCAGTAGCTTATATAATGATATCACTGTGTATATCCCCAGTAGTTTATATAATGATATCACTGTACATATCCCCAGTAGTTTATATAATGATATCACCGCACATATCCCCAATAGTTTATATAATGATATCACTGTACATATCCCCAGTAGTTTACACAATGATATCACTGTACATATACCCAGTAGCTTATATAATGATATCAATGTACATATCCCCAGTAGTTTATATAATGATATCACTGTACATATCCCAAGTAGTTTATATAATTATATCACTGTACATATCCCCAGTAGTTGAAATAATGACATCACTGTACATATCCCCAGTAGTTTATATAATGATATCACCGTACATATCCCCAGTAGTTTATACAATGATATCACAGTGTATATCCCCAGTAGTTTATAAAATGATATCACCGCACATATCCCCAGTAGTTTCTATAATGATATCACTGTACATACCCCCAGTAGTTTATATAATGATATCACTGTACATATCCCCAGTAGTTTATATAATGATATCAACTTACATATCCCCTGAAGTTTAGATAAGGATAACACTGTACATATCCCCAGTAGTTTAAATAATTATATCACTGTACATATCCCCAATAGTTTATATAATGATATCACTGTACATATCCCCAGTAGTTTATATAATAATATCACTGTACATATCCCCAGTAGTTTATATAATGATATCACCGTACATATACCCAGTAGTTTATATTATGATATCACTGTATATATCCTTAGTAGTTTATATAATAATAGCACCGTACATACCCCCAATAAGTTGATATAATGATATCACCGTACATATTCCCAGTAGTTTATATAATGATATCACTGTACATATCCCCAATAGTTTATATAATGATATCACTGTACATATCCCCAGTAGTTTATATAATGATATCACCGTACATATCCCCAGTTGTTTATATAATAATATCACGGTACATATCCCCAGTAGTTTATATAATGATATCACTGTTCATATCCCCAGTAGTTTATATAATGATATCACCGTACATATCCCCAGTAGTTTATATAATGATATCACTGTACATATTCCCAGTAGTTTATTTAATGATATCACTGTACATATCCCCAGTAGTTTATATAATGATATTACCGCACATATCCCCAATAGTTTATATAATGATATCACTGTACATATCCCCAGTAGTTTATACAATGATATCACTGTACATATACCCAGTAGCTTATATAATGATATCAATGTACGTATCCCCAGTAGTTTATATAAAGATATCACTGTACATATCCCCAGTAGTTTATATGATGACATCACTTTTCATATCCCCAGTAGTTTATATAATGATATCACCGTACATATCCCCAGTAGTTTATATAATGATATCACTGTGTATATCCCCAGTAGTTTATATAATGATATCACCGTACATATCCCCAATAGTTTATATAATGATATCACTGTACATATCCCCAGTAGTTTATATAATGATATCACTGTACATATCCCCAGTAGTTTATATTATGATATCACTGTATATATCCTTAGTAGTTGATATAATAATAGCACCGTACATACCCCCAATAGTTGATATTATGATATCACCGTACATACCCCCAATAGTTGATATTATGATATCACCGTACATATACCCAGTAGTTTATATTATGATATCACTGTATATATCCTTAGTAGTTTATATAATAATAGCACCGTACATACCCCCAATAAGTTGATATAATGATATCACCGTACATATTCCCAGTAGTTTATATAATGATATCACTGTACATATCCCCAATAGTTTATATAATGATATCACTGTATATATCCCCAGTAGTTTATATAATAATATCACTGTACATATCCCCAGTAGTTTATATTATGATATCACCGTACATATCCCCAGTTGTTTATATAATAATATCACGGTACATATCCCCAGTAGTTTATATAATGATATCACTGTACATATCCCCAGTAGTTTACGTAATGATATCACCGTACATATCCCCAGTGGAATATATAATGATATCACTGTATATATCCCCAGTAGTTTATATAATGATATCAGTGTACATATCCCCAGTAATTTATATGATGACATCAATGTACATATCCCCAGTAGTTTATATAATGATATCACTGTACATATCCCCAGTAGTTCATATAATGGTATCACCGCACATATCCCCAGTAGTTTATATAATAATATCACTGCACATATCCCCAGTAGTTTATAAAATGATATCACCGTACATATCCCCAATAGTTTATATAATGATATCACTGTGCATATCTCCAGTGGTTTATATAATGATATCACTGTATATATCCCCAGTAGTTTATATAAAGATATCACTGTATATGTCCCCAGTAGTTTATATAATTATATCAACGTACATATCCCCAGTAGTTTATATAATGATATCACTGTACATATCCCAAATAGTTTATATAATGATATCACTGTACATATCCCCAATAGTTTATATAATGATATCACTGTACATATCCCCAGTAGTTTACACAATGATATCACTGTAGATATCCCCAGTAGTTTATATAATGATATCACTGTACATATCCCCAGTAGTTTACACAATGATATCACTGTAGATATCCCCAGTAGTTTATATAATGATATCACCGGCCATATCCCCAGTAGTTTAGACATTCATATCACTGTACATATCCCCAGTAGTTTATATAATTATATCACTGTATATATCCCCAGGTGTTTATAGAATTATATCACCGTACATATCCTCAACAGTTTATATCATGATATCACTGTACATATCCCCAATAGTTTATGTGATGATATCACCGTACATATCCCCAGTAGTTTTTATAATGATATCACTGTAAATATCCCCAGGTGTTTATAGAATGATATCACCGTACATATCCCCAGCAGTTTATATCATGATATCACCGTACATATCCCCAATACTTTATACAATGATATCACTCTACATATCCCCAGTAGTTTATATAATGATATCACCGTACATATCCCCAGTATTTTATATAATGATCTCACTGTACATATCCCCAGTAGTTTATGTAATGATATCACCGTACATATCCCCAGTGGTTTATATAATTATATCACTGTATATATCCCCAGTAGTTAATATAATGATATCACTGTATATATCCAGAGTAGTTTATACAATGATATCACCGTACATATCCCCAGTAGTTTATATAATGATATCACTGCACATATAGCCAGTAGCTTACATAATGATATCACTGTACATATCCCCAGTAGTTTATATAATGATATCACTGTACATATCCCCAGTAATTTATATAATGATACCACTGTACATATCCCCAGTAGTTTACATAATGATATCACCGTACATACCCCCAATAGTTTATATAATAATATCACTGTACATAACCCCAGTAGTTTATATAATGATATCACTGTACATATCCCCAGTAGTTTATGTAATGATATCACCGTACATATCCCCAGTGGTTTATATAATGATATCACTGTACATATCCCAAGTAATTTATATAATGATACCACTGTACATATCCCCAGTAGTTTATATAATGATATCACCGTACATATCCCCAGTAGTTTATATAATATTATCACTGTACATATCCCCAGTAGTTTATATAATGATATCACTGTACATATCCCCAGTAGTTTATAAAATGATATCAACGTACATATCCCCAATAGTTTATATAATGATATCACTGTACATATCCCCAGTAGTTTATATAATTATATCACTGTACATATCCCCAGTAGTTTACGTAATGATATCACCGTTCATATCCCCAGTGGAATATATAATGATATCACTGTACATATCCCCAGCAGTTTATATAATGATATCACTGTACATATTCCCAGTAGTTTATTTAATGATATCACTGTACATATCCCCAGTAGTTTATATAATGATATTACCGCACATATCCCCAATAGTTTATATAATGATATCACTGTACATATCCCCAGTAGTTTATACAATGATATCACTGTACATATACCCAGTAGCTTATATAATGATATCAATGTACGTATCCCCAGTAGTTTATATAAAGATATCACTGTACATATCCCCAGTAGTTTATATGATGACATCACTGTTCATATCCCCAGTAGTTTATATAATGATATCACCGTACATACCCCCAATAGTTTATATAATGATATCACTGTATATATCCAGAGTAGTTTATACAATAATATCACCGTACATATCCCCTGAAGTTTATATAATGATATCACCATACATATCCCCAGTAGTTTATAAAATGATATCACTGTACATATCCCCAGTTGCTTATATAATGATATCACTCTACATATCCCCAGTAGTTTATATAATGATATCACCGTACATATCCCCAGTATTTTATATAATGATCTCACTGTACATATCCCCAGTAGTTTATGTAATGATATCACTGTACATATCCCCAGTAATTTATATAATGATACCACTGTACATATCCCCAGTAGTTTATATAATGATATCACCGTACATACCCCCAATAGTTTATATAATAATATCACTGTACATAACCCCAGTAGTTTATATAATGATATCACTGTACATATCCACAGTAGTTTATGTAATGATATCACCGTACATATCCCCAGTGGTTTATATAATTATATCACTATATATATCCCCAGTAGTTAATATAATGATATCACTGTATATATCCAGAGTAGTTTATATAATAATATCACCGTACATATCCCGGGAAGTTTATATAATGATATCACCATACTTATACCCAGTTGCTTATATAATGATATCACTCTACATATCCCCAGAAGTTTATATAATGATATCACCGTACATATCCCCAGTAGTTTATAAAATGATATCACTGTACATATCCACAGTAGTTTCTATAATGATATCACCGTACATATCCCCAGTAGTTTATATAATGATATCACTGTACATATCCCCAGTAGTTTATATAATGAAATCACCGTACATATCCCCAGTAGTTTATATAATGATATCACTGTACATATCCCCAGTAGTTTACACAATGATATCACTGTACATATCCCCAGTAGTTTATATAATGATATCACTGTACATATCCCCAGTAGTTTAGACAATCATATCACTGTACATATCGCCAGTAGTTTATATAATATCACTGTACATATCCCCAGTAGTTTATATAATGATATCACCGTACATATCCCCAACAGTTTATATAATGATATCACCGTACATATCCCCAATACTTTATATCATGATATCACTCTACATATCCCCAGTAGATCATATAATGATATCACCGTACATATCCCCAGTAGTTTTTATAATGATATCATTCTAAATATCCCCAGTAGTTTATATAATGATATCACTGTACATATCCCCGATTGTTTATATAATGATATCACTGTACATATCCCTAGTAGATTATATAATGATACCACTGTACCTATCCCCAGTAGTTGATATAATGATATCACCGTACATATCCCCAGTAGTTTATATAATATTATCACTGTACATATCCCCAGTAGTTTATATAATGATATCACTGTACATATCCCCAGTAGTTTATATCATGATATCACCGTCCATATCTCCAGTGGTTTATATAATGATATCACTGTATATATCCCCAGTAGTTTATAGAAAGATATCACTCGATATATCCCCAGTAGTTTATATAATGATATCACCGTACATATCCCCAGTAGTTTATATAATGATATCACTGTACATATCCCAAGTAGATTATATCATGATATCACTGTATATATCCCGAATAGTTTATATAATGATATCACTGTACATATCCCCAGTAGGTTATATAATGATATCACCGTACATATACCCAGTTGCTGATATAATGATATCACCATACATAACCCCAGTAGTTTATACAATTACATCACCGTACATATCCCCAGTAGTTTATAAAATGATATCACTGTACATATCCACAGTAGTTTATATAATGATATCACCGTACATATCTCCAGTAGTTTATATAATGAAATTACCATACATATCCCCAGGATTTTATATAATGATATCACTGTACATATCCACAGTAGTTTACACAATGATATCACTGTACATATCCCCAGTAGTTTATATAATGATATCACCGTACATAACCCCAGTAGTTTAGACAATCATATCACTGTACATATCCCCAGTAGTTTATATAATATCACTGTAGATATCCCCAGTAGTTTATATAATGATATCACCGTCCATATCCCTAGTAGTTTATAAAATGATATCACCGTACATATCTCCAGTAGCTTATATATAGATATCACCATACATATCCCCAGTAGTTTATATTATGATATCACTGTACATATCCCCAATAGTTCATATAATGATATCACTGTACATATCCCTAATAGTTTATATAATGATAGCACTGTACACATCCCCAGTAGTTTATATTATGATATCACTGTACATATCCCCAGTAGTTTCTAGAATTATATCACTGTATATATCCCCAGTAGTTTATATTATGATATCACTGTACATATCCCCAGTAGTGTATAGAATGATATCACCATACATATCCCCAGCAGTTTATATAATGATATCACCGTACATATCCCCAATACTTTATATCATGATATCACTCTACATATCCCCAGTAGATCATATAATGATATCACCGTACATATCCCCAGTAGTTTATATAATATTATCACTGTACATATCCCCAGTAGTTTATATAATGATATCACTGTACATATCCCCAGTAGTTTATAAAATGATATCAACGTACATATCCCCAGTGGTTTATATCATGATATCACCGTACATATCTCCAGTAGCTTATATGTAGATATCACCATACATATCCACAGTAGTTTATATAATGATATCACTGTACATATCCCCAGTAGTTTATATAATGATATCACTGCACCTATCCCCAGTAGTTTATATAATGATATCACCATACATATCCCCAGTAGTTTATATAATATTATCACTGTACATATCCCCAGTAGTTTATATAATGATATCATTGTACATATACCCAGTAGTTTATAAAATGATATCAACGTACATATCCGCAATAGTTTATATAATGATATCACTGTACATATCCCCAGTAGTTTACATCATGATATCACCGTACATATCTCCAGTGGTTTATATAATGATATCACTGTATGTATCCCCAGTAGTTTATATAAAGATATCACTGTATATATCCTCAGTAGTTTCTATAATGAGATCACCGTACATATCCCCAGTAGTTTATATAATGATATCACTGTACATATCCCCAGTAGATAATATAATGATATCACTGTACATATCCCTAATAGTTTATATAATGATATCACTGTACATATCCCCAGTCAGTTATAGAATGATATCACCGTACATATCCACAGTAGTTTATAAAATGATATCACCGTACATGTCCTCAACAGATTATATAATGATATCACTGTACATATCCCCAGTCGTTTATATCATGATATCACCGGACATATCCCCAGTAGTTTATATAATATTATCACTGTACATATCCCCAGTAGTTTATATAATGATATCACTGTACATATCCCCAGTAGTTTATAAAATGATATCAACGTACATATCCCCAATAGTTTATATAATGATATCACTGTACATATCCCCAGTAGTTTATATCATGATATCACCGTACATATCTCCAGTGGTTTATATGATGATATCACTGTATATATCCCCAGTAGTTTATAGAAAGATATCACTCGATATATCCCCAGTAATTTATATAATGATATCACCGTACATATCCCCAGTAGTTTATATAATGATATCACTGTACATATCCCCAGTAGATTATATCATGATATCACTGTATATATCCCTAATAGTTTATATAATGATATCACTGTACATATCCCCAGTAGGTGATATAATGATATCACCGTACATGTACCCAGTTGCTGATATAATGATATCACCGTACAAAACCCCAGTAGTTTATACAATGACATCACCGTACATATTCCCAGTAGTTTATAAAATGATATCACTGTACATATCCACAGTAGTTTATATAATGATATCACCGTACATATCTCCAGTAGTTTATATAATGAAATCACCGTACATATCCCCAGTAGTTTATATAATGATATCACTGTACATATTCAAAGTAGTTTACACAATGATATCACTGTACATATTCCCAGTAGTTTATATAATGATATCACCGGACATAACCCCAGTAGTTTAGACAATCATATCACTGTACATATCCCCAGTAGTTTATATAATATCACTGTAGATATCCCCAGTAGTTTATATCATGATATCACTGTACATATCCCCAATAGTTTATATAATGATATCACCATACATATCCCCAGTAGTTTTTATAATGATATCACCGTACATATCCCCAATAGTTTATATAATGATATCACCGTACATATCCCCAATAGTTTATATAATATCACTGTACATATCCCCAGTAGTTTATATAATGATATCACTGTACATATCCCCAGTAGTTTTATAATGATATCACTGTACATATCCCCAGTAGATTATATCATGATATCACTGTACATATTCCCAGAAGTTTATATAATGATGTCACTGTACATATCCCCAGTAGTTTATATAACTATATCACTGCACATATACCCAGTAGTTTATATAATGATATCACTGTACATATCCTCAATAGTTTATATAATGATATCACTGTACATATCCCCAGTAGTTTATATAATGATATCACCGTACATAACCCCAGTAGTTTAGACAATCATATCACTGTACATATCCCCAGTAGTTTATATAATATCACTGTAGATATCCCCAGTAGTTTATATAATGATATCACCGTCCATATCCCCAGTAGTTTATAAAATGATATCACCATACATATCCTCAATAGTTTATATAATGATATCACTGTACATATCCCCAGTAGTTTATATCATGATATCACTGTACATATCCCCAATAGTTTATATAATGATATCGCCATACATATCCCCAGTAGTTTTTATAATGGTTTTACCGTACATATCCCCAGTAGTTTAGACAATCATATCACTGGACATATCCCCAGTAGTTTATATAATATCACTCTACATCTCCCCAGTAGTTTATATAATGATATCACCGTACATATCCCCAGTTGCTTATATAATGATATCACCGTACATATCCCCAGTAGTATATACAATGATATCACCGTACATATCACCAGTAGTTTATAAAATTATATCTCTGCACATATCCACAGTAGTTTCTATAATGATATCACCGTACATATCCCCAGTAGTTTATATAATGAAATCACCGTACATATCCCCAGTAGTTTATATAATGATATCACTGTACATATCCCCAGTAGTTTATATAATGATATCACTGTAGATATCCATAGTAGTTTATATAATGATATCACTGTACATATCCCCAGTAGTTTAGACAATCATATCACTGTACATATCCCCAGTAGTTTATATAATATTACTGTACATATCCCCAGTAGTTTATATAATGATATCACCGTACATATCCCCAGTAGTTTATTAAATGATATCACCGTACATATCCTCAACAGTTTATATAATGATATCATTGTACATATCCCCAGTAGTTTATATCATGATATCACTGTACATATTCCCAATAGTTTATATAATGATATCACTGTACATATCCCCAGTCGTTTATATCATGATATCACTGTACATATCCCCAATAGTTTATATAATGATATCAGTGTACATATCCCCAATAGTTTATAAAATTATATCACTGTACATATCCACAGTAGTTTCTATAATGATATCACCGTACATATCCCCAGTAGTTTATATAATGATATCACTGTACATATCCCCAGTAGTTTATATAATGAAATCCCCGTACATATCCCCAGTAGTTTATATAATGATATCGCTGTACATATCCCCAGTAGTTTACACAATGATATCACTGTACAGATCCATAATAGTTTATATAATGATATCACCGTACATATCCCCAGTAGTTTAAACAATCATATCACTGTACATATCCCCAGTAGTTTATATAATATCACTGTACATATCCCCAGTAGTTTATATCATGATATCACTGTACATATCCCCAATAGTTTATATAATGATATCACCGGACATATCCCCAGTAGTTTTTATAATGATATCACTGTAAATATCCCCAGTAGTTTATATAATGATATCACTGTACATATCCCCGATTGTTTATATAATGATATCACTGTACATATCCCCAATAGTTTATATAATGATATCACCGGACATATCCCCAGTAGTTTTTATAATGATATCACTGTAAATATCCCCAGTAGTTTATATAATGATACCATTGTACCTATCCCCAGTAGTTTATATAATGATATCACCGTACATATCCCCAGCAGTTTATATAATGATATCACTGTACATATGCCCAGTAGTTTATAAAATGATATCACTGTACATATCCACAGTAGTTTATATAATGATATCACCGTACATATCTCCAGTAGTTTATATAATGAATTCACCATACATATCCCCAGTAGTTTATATAATGATATCACTGTACATATCCACAGTAGTTTACACAATGATATCACTGTACATATCCCCAGTAGTTTATATAATGATATCACCGTACATAACCCCAGTAGTTTAGACAATCATATCACTGTACATATCCCCAGTAGTTTATATAATATCACTGTAGATATCCCCAGTAGTTTATATAATGATATCACCGTCCATATCCCCAGTAGTTTATAAAATGATATCACCGTACATATCCCCAGTAGTTTTTATAATGATATCACCGTACATATCCCCAGTAGTTTAGACAATCATATCACTGGACATATCCCCAGTAGTTTATATAATATCACTCTGCATCTCCCCAGTAGTTTATATAATGATATCACCGTACATATCCCCAGTTTCTTATATAATGATATCACTGTACATATCCCCAGTAGTTTATATAATGATATCACCGTACATATCACCAGTAGTTTGTAAAATTATATCACTGTACATATCCACAGTAGTTTCTATAATGATATCACCGTACATATCCCCAGTAGTTTATATAATGAAATCACCGTACATATCCCCAGTAGTTTATATAATGATATCACTGTACATATCCCCAGTAGTTTAGACAATCATATCACTGTACATATCCCCAGTAGTTTATATAATATTACTGTACATATCCCCAGTAGTTTATATAATGATATCACCGTACATATCCCCAGTAGTTTATTAAATGATATCACCGTACATATCCACAACAGTTTATATAATGATATCACTGTACATATCCCCAGTAGTTTATATCATGATATCACTGCACATATCCCCAATAGTTTATATAATGATATCATTGTACATATCCCCAGTAGTTTATATCATGATATCACTGTACCTATCCCCAGTAGTTTATATAATGATATCACTGTACATATCCCCAGTAGTTTATATCATGATATCACTGTACATATCCCCAACAGTTTATATAATGATATCACTGTACATATCCCCAGTCGTTTATATCATGATATCTCTGTACATATCCCCAATAGTTTATATAATGATATCAGTGCACATATCCCCAATAGTTTATAAAATTATATCACTGTACATATCCACAGTAGTTTCAAAAATGATATCACCGTACATATCCCCAGTAGTTTATATAATGATATCACTGTACATATCCCCAGTAGTTTATATAAAGAAATCCCCGTACATATCCCCAGTAGTTTATATAATGATATCACTGTACATTTCCCCAGTAGTTTACACAATGATATCACTGTACAGATCCATAGTAGTTTATATAATGATATCACCGTACATATCCCCAGTAGTTTAAACAATCATATCACTGTACATATCCCCAGTAGTTTATATAATATCACTGTACATATCCCCAGTAGTTTATGTCATGATATCACTGTACATATCCCCAATAGTTTATATAATGATATCACCGGACATATCCCCAGTAGTTTTTATAATGATATCACTGTAAATAACCCCAGTAGATTATATAATGATATCACTGCACATATCCCCGATTGTTTATATAATGATATCACTGTACATATCCCCAGTAGTTTATATAATGATACCACTGTACCTATCCCCAGTAGTTTATATAATGATATCACCGTACATATCCCCAGTAGTTTATATAATATTATCACTGCACATATCCCCAGTAGTTTATATAATGATATCACTGTACATATCCCGAGTAGTTTATAAAATGATATCACTGTGCATATCCCGAATAGTTTATATAATGATATCACTGTACATATCCCCAGTAGGTTATATAATGATATCACCGTACATATACGCAGTTGCTGATATAATGATATCACCGTACATAACCCCAGTAGTTTATACAATGACATCACCGTACATATCCCCAGTAGTTTATAAAATGATATCACTGTACATATCCACAGTAGTTTATATAATGATATCACCGTACATATCTCCAGTAGTTTATATAATGAAATTACCGTACATATCCCCAGTAGTTTATATCATGATATCACCGTACATATCTCCAGTGGTTTATATAATGATATCACTGTATATATCCCCAGTAGTTTATAGAAAGATATCACTCGATATATCCCCAGCAGTTTATATAATGATATCACCGTACATATCCCCAGTAGTTTATATAATGATATCACTGTACATATCCCCAGTAGATTATATCATGATATCACTGTATATATCCCTAATAGTTTATATAATGATATCACTGTACATATCCCCAGTAGGTTATATAATGATATCACCGTACATATACCCAGTTGCTGATATAATGATATCACCGTACATAACCCCAGTAGTTTATACAATGACATCACCGTACATATCCCCAGTAGTTTATAAAATGATATCACTGTACATATCCACAGTAGTTTATATAATGATATCACCGTACATATCTCCAGTAGTTTATATAATGAAATTACCGTACATATCCCCAGTAGTTTATATAATGATATCACTGTACATATCCACAGTAGTTTACACAATGATATCACTGTACATATCCCCAGTAGTTTATATAATGATATCACCGTACATAACCCCAGTAGTTTAGACAATCATATCACTGTACATATCCCCAGTAGATTATATCATGATATCACTGTATATATCCCTAATAGTTGAGATAATGATATCACTGTACATATCCCCAGTAGTTTATATAATGATATCACTGTACATATCCCCAGTAGTTTATATAATGATATCACTGTACATATCCCCAATAGTTTATATAATGATATCACCGGACATATCCCCAGGAGTTTATATTATGATATCACTGTACATATCCCCAGTAGTTTATATTATGATATCACTGTACATATCCCCAGTAGTTTATAGAATTATATCACCATACATATCCCCAGCAGTTTATATAATGATATCACCGTACATATCCCCAATACATTATATCATGATATCACTCTACATATCCCCAGCAGATCATATAATGATATCACCGTACATATCCCCAGTAGTTTATAGAATGATATCACCGTACATATCCACAGTAGTTTATAAAATGATATCACCGTACATGTCCTCAACAGATTATATAATGATATCACTGTACATATCCCCAGTAGTTTATATCATGATATCACTGTACATATCCCCAATAGTTTATATAATGATATCACCGTACATATCCCCAGTAGTTTTTATAATGATATCACTGTAAATATCCCCAGTAGTTTATATAATGATATCACTGTACATATCCCTGATTGTTTATATAATGATATCACTGTACATATCCCTAATAGTTTATATAATGATACCACTGTACATATCCCCAGTAGTTTATATAATGATATCACCTTACATATCCCCAGTAGTTTATATAATATTATCACTGTACATATCCCCAGTCGTTTATATAATGATATCACTGTACATATCCCCAGTAGTTTATAAAATGATATCAACGTACATATCCCCAATAGTTTATATAATGATATCACTGTACATATCCCCAGTAGTTTATATCATGATATCACCGTACATATCTCCAGTGGTTTATATAATGATATCACTGTATATATCCGCAGTAGTTTATAGAAAGATATCACTCGATATATCCCCAGTAGTTTATATAATGATATCACCGTATATATCCCCAGTAGTTTATATAATGATATCACTGTACATATCCCCAGTAGGTTATATAATGATATCACCGTACATATACCCAGTTGCTGATATAATGATATCACCGTACATATCCCCAGTAGTATATACAATGATATCACCGTACATATCACCAGTAGTTTATAAAATTATATCACTGCACATATCCACAGTAGTTTCTATAATGATATCACCGTACATATCCCCAGTAGTTTATATAATGAAATCACCGTACATATCCCCAGTAGTTTATATAATGATATCACTGTACATATCCCCAGTAGTTTATATAATGATATCACTGTAGATATCCATAGTAGTTTATATAATGATATCACTGTACATATCCCCAGTAGTTTAGACAATCATATCACTGTACATATCCCCAGTAGTTTATATAATATTACTGTACATATCCCCAGTAGTTTATATAATGATATCACCGTACATATCCCCAGTAGTTTATTAAATGATATCACCGTACATATCCTCAACAGTTTATATAATGATATCATTGTACATATCCCCAGTAGTTTATATAATGATATCACTGTACATATCCCCAATAGTTTATATAATGATATCACTGTACATATCCCCAGTCGTTTATATCATGATATCACTGTACATATCCCCAATAGTTTATATAATGATATCAGTGTACATATCCACAATAGTTTATAAAATTATATCACTGTACATATCCACAGTAGTTTCTATAATGATATCACCGTACATATCCCCAGTAGTTTATATAATGATATCACTGTACATATCCCCAGTAGTTTATAGAATGAAATCCCCGTACATATCCCCAGTAGTTTATATAATGATATCGCTGTACATATCCCCAGTAGTTTACACAATGATATCACTGTACAGATCCATAATAGTTTATATAATGATATCACCGTACATATCCCCAGTAGTTTAAACAATCATATCACTGTACATATCCCCAGTAGTTTATATAATATCACTGTACATATCCCCAGTAGTTTATATCATGATATCACTGTACATATCCCCAATAGTTTATATAATGATATCACCGGACATATCCCCAGTAGTTTTTATAATGATATCACTGTAAATATCCCCAGTAGTTTATATAATGATATCACTGTACATATCCCCGATTGTTTATATAATGATATCACTGTACATATCCCCAGTAGTTTATATAATGATACCACTGTACCTATCCCCAGTAGTTTATATAATGATATCACCGTACATATCCCCAGCAGTTTATATAATGATATCACTGTACATATCCCCAGTAGTTTATATAATGATATCACTGTACATATCCCCAGTAGGTTATATAATGATATCACCGTACATATACCCAGTTGCTGATATAATGATATCACCGTACAAAACCCCAGCAGTTTATACAATGACATCACCGTACATATCCCCAGTAGTTTCTAAAATGATATCACTGTACATATCCACAGTAGTTTATATAATGATATCACCGTACATATCTCCAGTAGTTTATATAATGAATTCACCATACATATCCCCAGTAGTTTATATAATGATATCACTGTACATATCCACAGTAGTTTACACAATGATATCACTGTACATATCCCCAGTAGTTTATATAATGATATCACCGTCCATAACCCCAGTAGTTTAGACAATCATATCACTGTACATATCCCCAGTAGTTTATATAATATCACTGTAGATATCACCAGTAGTTTATATAATGATATCACCGTCCATATCCCCAGTAGTTTATAAAATGATATCACCGTACATATCCCCAGTAGTTTTTATAATGATATCACCGTACATATCCCCAGTAGTTTAGACAATCATATCACTGGACATATCCCCAGTAGTTTATATAATATCACTCTACATCTCCCCAGTAGTTTATATAATGATATCACCGTACATATCCCCAGTTTCTTATATAATGATATCACTGTACATATCCCCAGTAGTTTATATAATGATATCACCGTACATATCACCAGTAGTTTGTAAAATTATATCACTGTACATATCCACAGTAGTTTCTATGATGATATCACCGTACATATCCCCAGTAGTTTATATAATGAAATCACCGTACATATCCCCAGTAGTTTATATAATGATATCACTGTACATATCCCCAGTAGTTTAGACAATCATATCACTGTACATATCCCCAGTAGTTTATATAATATTACTGTACATATCCCCAGTAGTTTATATAATGATATCACCGTACATATCCCCAGTAGTTTATTAAATGATATCACCGTACATATCCACAACAGTTTATATAATGATATCACTGTACATATCCCCAGTAGTATATATCATGATATCACTGTACATATCCCCAATAGTTTATATAATGATATCATTGTACATATCCCCAGTAGTTTATATCATGATACCACTGTACCTATCCCCAGTAGTTTATATAATGATATCACTGTACATATCCCCAGTAGTTTATATCATGATATCACTGTACATATCCCCAACAGTTTATATAATGATATCACTGTACATATCCCCAGTCGTTTATATCATGATATCACTGTACATATCCCCAATAGTTTATATAATGATATCAGTGTACATATCCCCAGTAGTTTCAAAAATGATATCACCGTACATATCCCCAGTAGTTTATATAATGATATCACTGTACATATCCCCAGTAGTTTATATAAAGAAATCCCCGTACATATCCCCAGTAGTTTATATAATGATATCACTGTACATTTCCCCAGTAGTTTACACAATGATATCACTGTACAGATCCATAATAGTTTATATAATGATATCACCGTACATATCCCCAGTAGTTTAAACAATCATATCACTGTACATATCCCCAGTAGTTTATATAATATCACTGTACATATCCCCAGTAGTTTATGTCATGATATCACTGTACATATCCCCAATAGTTTATATAATGATATCACCGGACATATCCCCAGTAGTTTTTACAATGATATCACTGTAAATAACCCCAGTAGATTATATAATGATATCACTGTACATATCCCCGATTGTTTATATAATGATATCACTGTACATATCCCCAGTAGTTTATATAATGATACCGCTGTACGTATCCCCAGTAGTTTATATAATGATATCACCGTACATATCCCCAGCAGTTTATATAATATTATCACTGTACATATCCCCAGTAGTTTATATAATGATATCACTGTACATATCCCGATTAGTTTATAAAATGATATCACTGTGCATATCCCGAATAGTTTATATAATGATATCACTGTACATATCCCCAGTAGTTTATACAATGACATCACCGTACATATCCCCAGTAGTTTATAAAATGATATCACTGGACATATCCACAGTAGTTTATATAATGATATCACCGTACATATCTCCAGTAGTTTATATAATGAAATTACCGTACATATCCCCAGTAGTTTATATAATGATATCACTGTACATATCTACAGTAGTTTATATCATGATATCACCGTACATATCTCCAGTGGTTTATATAATGATATCACTGTATATATCCCCAGTAGTTTATAGAAAGATATCACTCGATGTATCCCCAGCAGTTTATATAATGATATCACCGTACATATCCCCAGTAGTTTATATAATGATATCACTGTACATATCCCCAGTAGATTATATCATGATATCACTGTATATATCCCTAATAGTTTATATAATGATATCACTGTACATATCCCCAGTAGGTTATATAATGATATCACCGTACATATACCCAGTTGCTGATATAATGATATCACCGTACATAACCCCAGTAGTTTATACAATGACATCACCGTACATATCCCCAGTAGTTTATAAAATTATATCACTGTACATATCCACAGTAGTTTATATAATGCTATCACCGTACATATCTCCAGTAGTTTATATAATGAAATTACCGTACATATCCCCAGTAGTTTATATAATGATATCACTGTACATATCCACAGTAGTTTACACAATGATATCACTGTACATATCCCCAGTAGTTTATATAATGATATCACCGTACATAACCCCAGTAGTTTAGACAATCATATCACTGTACATATCCCCAGTAGATTATATCATGATATCACTGTATATATCCCTAATAGTTTATATAATGATATCACTGTACATATCCCCAGTAGTTTATATAATGATATCACTGTACATATCCCCAATAGTTTATATAATGATATCACCGGACATATCCCCAGGAGTTTATATTATGATATCACTGTACATATCCCCAGTAGTTTATATTATGATATCACTGTACATATCCCCAGTAGTTTAGAGAATGATATCACCATACATATCCCCAGCAGTTTATATAATGATATCACCGTACATATCCCCAATACTTTATATCATGATATCACTCTACATATCCCCAGCAGATCATATAATGATATCACCGTACATATCCCCAGTAGTTTATAGAATGATATCACCGTACATATCCACAGTAGTTTATAAAATGATATCACCGTACATGTCCTCAACAGATTATATAATGATATCACTGTACATATCCCCAGTAGTTTATATCATGATATCACTGTACATATCCCCAATAGTTTATATAATGATATCACCGTACATATCCCCAGTAGTTTTTATAATGATATCACTGTAAATATCCCCAGTAGTTTATATAATGATATCACTGTACATATCCCCGATTGTTTATATAATGATATCACTGTACATATCCCTAGTAGTTTATATAATGATACCACTGTACATATCCCCAGTAGTTTATATAATGATATCACCTTACATATCCGCAGTAGTTTATATAATATTATCACTGTACATATCCCCAGTCGTTTATATAATGATATCACTGTACATATCCCCAGTAGTTTATAAAATGATATCAACGTACATATCCCCAATAGTTTATATAATGATATCACTGTACATATCCTCAGTAGTTTATATCATGATAGCACCGTACATATCTCCAGTGGTTTATATAATGATATCACTGTATATATCCCCAGTAGTTTATAGAAAGATATCACTCGATATATCCCCAGTAGTTTATATAATGATATCACCGTATATATCCCCAGTAGTTTATATAATGATATCACTGTACATATCCCCAGTAGGTTATATAATGATATCACCGTACATATACCCAGTTGCTGATATAATGATATCACCGTACAAAACCCCAGTAGTTTATACAATGACATCACCGTACATATCCCCAGTAGTTTATAAAATGATATCACTGTACATATCCACATTAGTTTATATAATGATATCACCGTACATATCTCCAGTAGTTTATATAATGAAATCACCGTACATATCCCCAGTAGTTTATATAATGATATCACTGTACATATCCACAGTAGTTTACACAATGATATCACTGTACATATCCCCAGTAGTTTATATAATGATATCACTGTACATATCCACAGTAGTTTACACAATCATATCACTGTACATATCCCCAGTAGTTTATATAATATCACTGTAGATATCCCTAGTTGTTTATATAATGATATCACCGTCCATATCCCCAGTAGTTTTTAAAATGAAATCACCGTACATATCCTCAACAGTTTATATAATGATATCACTGTACATATCCCCAGTAGTTTATATCATGATATCACTGTACATATCCCCAATAGTTTATATAATGATATCACCGTACATATCCCCAGTAGTTTTTATAATGATATCACCGTACATATCCCCAGTAGTTTAGACAATCATATCACTGGACATATCCCCAGTAGTTTATATAATATCACTCTACATCTCCCCAGTAGTTTATATAATGATATCACCGTACATATCCCCAGTTGCTTATATAATGAAATCACCGTACATATCCCCAGTAGCTTATATAATGATATCACTGTACATATCCCCAGTAGTTTATAAAATGATATCACTGTAGATATCCATAGTAGTTTATATAATGATATCACTGTACATATCCCCAGTAGTTTAGACAATCATATCACTGTACATATCCCCAGTAGTTTATATAATATTACTGTACATATCCCCAGTAGTTTATATAATGATATCACCGTACATATCCCCAGTAGTTTATTAAATGATATCACCGTACATATCCTCAACAGTTTATATAATGATATCACTGTACATATCCCCAGTAGTTTATATCATGATATCACTGTACATATCCCCAATAGTTTATATTATGATATCATTGTACATATCCCCAGTAGTTTATATAATGATACCACTGTACCTATCCCCAGTAGTTTATATAATGATATCACTGTACATATCCCCAGTAGTTTATATCATGATATCACTGTACATATCACCAACAGTTTATATAATGCTATCACTGTACATATCCCCAGTCGTTTATATCATGATATCACTGTACATATCCCCAGTAATTTATATAATGATACCACTGTACATATCCCCAGTAGTTTATAAAATTATATCACTGTACATATCCACAGTAGTTTCTATAATGATATCACCGTACATATCCCCAGTAGTTTATATAATGATATCACTGTACATATCCCCAGTAGTTTATATAATGAAATCCCCGTACATATCCCCAGTAGTTTATATAATGATATCACTGTACATATCCCCAGTAGTTTACACAATGATATCACTGTGCAGATCCATTGTAGTTTATATCATGATATCACCGTACATATCCCCAGTAGTTTAAACAATCATATCACTGTACATATCCCCAGTAGCTTATATAATATCACTGTACATATCCCCAGTAGTTTATATCATGATATCACTGTACATATCCCCAATAGTTTATATAATGATATCACCGGACATATACACAGTAGTTTTTGTAATGATATCACTGTAAATATCCCCAGTAGTTTATATAATGATATCACTGTACATATCCCCGATTGTTTATATAATGATATCACTGTACATATCCCCAGTAGTTTATATAATGATACCACTGTACCTATCCCCAGTAGTTTATATAATGATATCACCGTACATATCCCCAGCAGTTTATATAATATTATCACTGTACATATACCCAGTAGTTTATATAATGATATCACTGTACATATCCCCAGCAGTTTATATAATATTATCACTGTACATATCCCCAATAGTTTATATAATGATATCACCGGACATATCCCCAGTAGTCTTTATAATGATATCACTGTAAATATCCCCAGTAGTTTATATAATGATATCACTGTACATATCCCCGATTGTTTATATAATGATATCACTGTACATATCCCCAGTAGTTTATATAATGATACCACTGTACTTATCCCCAGTAGATTATATAATGATATCACCGTACATATCCCCAGCAGTTTATATAATGATATCACTGTACATATCCCCAGTAGTTTATATAATGATATCACTGTACATATCCCCAGTAGGTTATATAATGATATCACCGTACATATACCCAGTTGCTGATATCATGATATCACTGTACAAAACCCCAGTAGTTTATACAATGACATCACCGTACATATCCCCAGTAGTTTATAAAATGATATCACTGTACATATCCCCAGTAGTTTATATAATGATATCACCGTACATATCTCCAGTAGTTTATATAATGAAATCACCGTACATATCCCCAGCAGTTTATATAATGATATCACTGTACATATCCACAGTAGTTTACACAATGATATCACTGTACATATCCCCAGTAGTTTATATAATGATATCACCGTACATAACCCCAGTAGTTTAGACAATCATATCACTGTACATATCCCCAGTAGTTTATATAATATCACTGTAGATATCCCCAGTAGTTTATGTAATGATATCACCGTCCATATCCCCAGTAGTTTATAAAATGATATCACCGTACATATCCTCAACAGTTTATATAATGATATCACTGTACATATCCCCAGTAGTTTATATCATGATATCACTGTACATATCCCCAATAGTTTATATAATGATATCACCGTACATATCCCCAGTAGTTTTTATAATGATATCACCGTACATATCCCCAGTAGTTTAGACAATCATATCACTGGACATATCCCCAGTAGTTTATATAATTTCACTCCACATCTCCCCAGTAGTTTATATAATGATATCACCGTACATATCCCCAGTTGCTTATATAATGATATCACCGTACATATCCCCAGTAGTTTATATAATGATATCACCGTACATATCACCAGTAGTTTATAAAATTATATCACTGTACATATCCACAGTAGTTTCTATAATGATATCACCGTACATATCCCCAGTAGTTTATATAATGAAATCACCGTACATATCCCCAGTAGTTTATATAATGATATCACTGTACATATCCCCAGTAGTTTATATAATGATATCACTGTAGATATCCATAGTAGTTTATATAATGATATCACTGTACATATCCCCAGTAGTTTGGACAATCATATCACTGTACATATCCCCAGTAGTTTATATAATATTACTGTACATAGCCCCAGTAGTTTATATAATGATATCACCGTACATATCCCCAGTAGTTTATTAAATGATATCACCGTACATATCCTCAACAGTTTATATAATGATATCACTGTACATATCCCCAGTAGTTTATATCATGATATCACTGTACATATCCCCAACAGTTTATATAATGATATCACTGTACATATCCCCAGTCGTTTATATCATGATATCACTGTACATATCCCCAATAGTTTATATAATGATATCAGTGTACATATCCCCAATAGTTTATAAAATTATATCACTGTACATATCCACAGTAGTTTCTATAATGATATCACCGTACATATCCCCAGTAGTTTATATAATGATATCACTGTACATATCCCCAGTAGTTTATATAATGAAATCCCCGTACATATCCCCAGTAGTTTATATAATGATATCGCTGTACATATCCCCAGTAGTTTACACAATGATATCACTGTACAGATCCATAATAGTTTATATAATGATATCACCGTACATATCCCCAGTAGCTTAAACAATCATATCACTGTACATATCCCCAGTAGTTTATATAATATCACTGTACATATCCCCAGTAGTTTATATCATGATATTACTGTACATATCCCCAATAGTTTATATAATGATATCACCGGACATATCCCCAGTAGTTTTTATAATGATATCACTGTAAATATCCCCAGTAGTTTATATAATGATATCACTGTACATATCCCCGATTGTTTATATAATGATATCACTGTACATATCCCCAGTAGTTTATATAATGATACCACTGTACCTATCCCCAGTAGTTGATATAATAATAGCACCGTACAAATCCCCAATAGTTCATATAATGATATCACCGTACATATCCCCAGTAGTTTATATAATGATATCACTGTACATATCCCCAGTAGTTTATATAATGATATTACTGTACATACCCCCAAAAGTTTATATAATGATATCACCGTACATATCCCCAGTATTTTATATAATGCTTTCACCGTACATATCCCCAGAAGTTTATATAATAATATCACTGTACATATCCCCAGTGGTTTATATAATGATATCACTGTACTTATCCCCAGTAGTTTATATAATGATATCACTGTACACATCCCCAGTTGTTGACATAATGATATCACTGTACATATCCCCAGTAGTTTATATAATGATTTCACTTTATATATCCCCAGTAGTTTATATAATGATATCACTGTATATATCCCCAATAGTTTATATGATGATATCACTGTACATATCCCCAGTAGTTTATATAATGATATCACTGCATATATCACCAGTAGTTTATATAATAATAGCACCGTACATACCCCCAATAATTTATATAATGATATCACCGTACATATCCCCAGTAGTTTATATAATGATATCACTGTACATATCCCCAGTGGTTTATATAATGATATCACTGTACTTATCCCCAGTAGTTTATATAATGATATCACTGTACACATCCCCAGTTGTTGATATAATGATATCACTGTACATATTCCCAGTAGTTTATATAATGATATCACTGTACATATCCTGAGTAGTTTATATAATGATATCACCGTACATATACCCAGTAGTTTATATAATGATATCAATGTACATATCCCCAGTAGTATATATCATAATAACACCGTACAAATCCCCAATAGTTCATATAATGATATCACTGTACACATCCCCAGTAGTTTATATAATGATATGACTGTACATATCCCCAATAGTTTATATAATGATATCACTAAACATATCCCCTGTAGTTTATATAATGATATCACCGTACATATCCCCAATAGTTTATATAATGATATCACCGTACATATCCCCAATAGTTTATAGAATATCACTGTACATATCCCCAGTAGTTTTATAATGATATCACTGTACATATCCCCAGTAGATTATATCATGATATCACTGTACATATTCCCAGAAGTTTATATAATGATGTCACTGTACATATCCCCAGTAGTTTATATAACGATATCACTGTACATATACCCAGTAGTTTATATAATGATATCACTGCACATATCCTCAATAGTTTATATAATGATATCACCGTACATATCCCCAATAGTTTATATAATGATATCACTGTACATATCCCCAATAGTTTATATAATGATATCACTGTACATATCCCCAGTAGTTTATATGATGATATCACCGTACATATACCCAGTAGTTTATATAATGATATCGCTGTACATATCCCCAGTAGTTTATATTATGATATCACTGTACATATCCCCAATAGTTTATATAATGATATCACTGTACACATCCCCAGTTGTTGATATAATGATATCACTGTACATATCCCCAGTAGTTTAATATAATGATTTCACTTTATATATCCCCAGTAGTTTATATAATGATATCAATGTATATATCCTCAATAGTTTATATGATGATATCACTGTATATATCCCCAGTAGTTTATATAATGATATCACTGCATATATCACCAGTAGTTTATATAATAATAGCACCGTACATACCCCCAATAATTTATATAATGATATCACCGTACATATCCCCAGTAGTTTATATAATGATATCGCTGTACATATCCCCAGTAGTATATATAATAATAGCACAGTACAAATCCCCAATAGTTCATATAATGATATCACCGTACATATCTCCAGTAGTTTATATAATGATATCACTGTACATATCCCCAGCAGTTTATATGATGATATCACTGTACATACCCCCAATAGTTTATATAATGATATCACCGTACATATCCCCAATAGTTTATATAATATCACTGTACATATCCCCAGTAGTTTATATAATGATATCACTGTACACATCCACAGTAGTTGATATAATGATATGACTGTACATATCCCCAATAGTTTACATAATGATATCACTGAACATATCCCCTGTAGTTTATATAATGATATCACCGTACATATCCCCAACAGTTTATATAATGATATCACTACATATCCCCAGTGGCTTATATAATGATATCACTGTACATATCCCCAGTAGTTTTATAATGATATCACTGTACATATCCCCAGTAGATCATATCATGATATCACTGTACATATCCCCAGAAGTTTATATAATGATATCACTGTACATATGCCCAGTAATTTATATAACAATATCACTGTACATATCCCCAGTAGTTTATATCATGATATCACTGCATAATTCCCCTTTAGTTTATTTAATGATATCACTGTACATATCCCCAATAGTTTATATAATGATATCACTGTACATATCCCCAGTAGTTTATAAGATGATATCACTGTACATATCCCCAGTAATTTAGAAATTGATATCACTGTACATACCCCCAATAATTTATATAATGATATCACCGTACATATCCCAGGTAGTTTATATGATGATATCACTGTACATATCCCCAATAGTTTAGAAAATGATATCACCGTACATATCCCCAGTAGTTTATATCGTGATATAACCGTACATGTCCCCAGTAGTTTATATAATGATATCACCGTACATATCCCCAGTAGTTTATATTATGATGTCACTGTACATATCCCCAGTAGTTTATATTATGATATCACTGTACATATCCCCAATAGTTTATATAATGATATCACCGTACATAACCCCAGTAGTTTATATAATGATATCACTGCATGTATCCCCAGTAGTTTATTTAATAATAGCACCGTACATACCCACAATAGTCTATATGATGATATCACCGTACATATACCCAGTAGATTATATAATGATATCACCGTACTTATCCCCAGTTGTTTATATAATGATATCACTGTATATATCCCCAGTAGTTTATTTAATAATAACACCGTACATACCCACAATAGTTTATATGATGATATCACCGTACATATACCCAGTAGTTTATATAATGATATCACCGTACATATCCCCAGTAGTTGCTATAATAATAGCACCGTACAAATCCCCAATAGTTCATATAATGATATCACCGTACATATCCCCAGTGGTTTATATAATGATATCACTGTACATATCCCCAGTAGTTTATATAATGATATTACTGTACATACCCCCAAAAGTTTATATAATGATATCACCGTACATATCCCCAGTATTTTATATAATGCTTTCACCGTACATATCCCCAGTAGTTTACATAATGATATCACTGTACATATCCCCAGTGGTTTATAGAATGATATCACTGTACTTATCCCCAGTAGTTTATATAATGAAATCACTGTACACATCCCCAGTTGTTGATATAATGATATCACTGTACATATCCCCAGTAGTTTATATAATGATTTCACTTTATATATCCCCAGTAGTTTATATAATGATATCACTGTACATATCCCCAATAGTTTATATGATGATATCACTGTACATATCCCCAGTAGTTTATATAATAATATCACTGCATATATCACCAGTAGTTTATATAATAATAGCACCGTACATACCCCCAATACTTTATATAATGATATGACCGTACATATCCCAGGTAGTTTATATAATGATATCACTGTACATATCCCCAGCAGTGTATATAATGATATCACTGTACATATCCCCAGTAGTTTATATAATAATAGCACCATCCATATCCCCAACAGTTTATATAATGATATCACTGTACATATCAACAGTAGTTCATATAATGATATCACTGTACATATCCTGAGTAGTTTATATAATGATATCACCGTACATATACCGAGTAGTTTATATAATGATATCACTGTACATATTCCCAGTAGTATATATCATAATAGCACCGTACAAATCCCCAATAGTTCATATAATGATATCACCGTAAATATCCCCAATAGTTTATATAATGATATCACCGTACATATCCCCAATAGCTTATATAATAACACTGTACATATCCCCAGTAGTTTATATAATGATATCACTGTACACATCCCCAGTAGTTTTATAATGATATCACTGTACATATCCCCAGTAGTTTATATAATAATAGCACCATCCATATCCCCAACAGTTTATATAATGATATCACTGTACATATCCCCAGTAGTTTATATAATGATATCACTGTACATATCCCCAGTAGTTTATATAATGATATCACTGTACATATCCCCAATAGTTTATATAATGATATCACCGTACATATCCCCAATAGTTTATATAGTGATATCACTGGACATTTCCCCAATAGTTTATATAATGATATTACTGTACATATCCCCAGTAGTTGATATAATAATAGCACCGTACAAATCCCCAATAGTTCATATAATGATATCACCGTACATATCCCCAGTAGTTTATATAATGATATCACTGTACATATCCCCAGTAGTTTATATAATGATATTACTGTACATACCCCCAAAAGTTTATATAATGATATCACCGTACATATCCCCAGTATTTTATATAATGCTTTCACCGTACATATCCCCAGTAGTTTATATAATGATATCACTGTACATATCCCCAGTGGTTTATATAATGATATCACTGTACTTATCCGCAGTAGTTTATATAATGATATCACTGTACACATCCCCAGTTGTTGATATAATGATATCACTGTACATATCCCCAGTAGTTTATATAATGATTTCACTTTATATATCCCCAGTAGTTTATATAATGATATCACTGTATATATCCCCAATAGTTTATATGATGATATCACTGTACACATCCCCACTAGTTTATATAATGATATCACTGCATATATCACCAGTAGTTTATATAATAATAGCACCGTACATACCCCCAATAATTTATATAATGATATCACCGTACATATCCCCAGTAGTTTATATAATGATATCACTGTACATATCCCCAGTGGTTTATATAATGATATCACTGTGCTTATCCCCAGTAGTTTATATAATGATATCACTGTACACATCCCCAGTTGTTGATATAATGATATCACTGTACATATTCTCAGTAGTTTATATAATGATATCACTGTACATATCCTGAGTAGTTTATATAATGATATCAATGTACATATCCCCAGTAGTATATATCATAATAACACCGTACAAATCCCCAATAGTTCATATAATGATATCACCGTACATATCCCCAGTAGTTTATATAATGATATCACTGTACATATCCCCAGCAGTTTATATGATGATATCACTGTACATACCCCCAATAGTTTATATAATAATATCACCGTACATATCCCCAATAGTTTATATAATATCACTGTACAAATTCCAAGTAGTTTATATAATGATCTCACTGTACACATCCCCAGTAGTTTATATAATGATATGACTCTACATATCCCCAATAGTTTATATAATGATATCACTAAACATATCCCCTGTAGTTTATATAATGATATCACCGTACATATCCCCAATAGTTTATATAATGATATCACCGTACATATCCCCAATAGTTTATATAATATCACTGTACATATCCCCAGTAGTTTATATAATGATATCACTGTACATATCCCCAGTAGTTTTATAATGATATCACTGTACATATCCCCAGTAGATTATATCATGATATCACTGTACATATCCCCAGAAGTTTATATAATGATGTCACTGTACATATCCCCAGTAGTTTATATAACGATATCACTGTACATATCCCCAGTGGTTTATAGAATGATATCAGTGTACTTATCCCCAGTAGTTTATATAATGAAATCACTGTACACATCCCCAGTTGTTGATATAATGATATCACTGTACATATCCCCAGTAGTTTATATAATGATTTCACTTTATATATCCCCAGTAGTTTATATAATGATATCACTGCACATATCCCCAATAGTTTATATGATGATATCACTGTACATATCCCCAGTAGTTTATATAATAATATCACTGCATATATCACCAGTAGTTTATATAATAATAGCACCGTACATACCCCCAATACTTTATATAATGATATGACCGTACATATCCCAAGTAGTTTATATAATGATATCACTGTACATATCCCCAGCAGTGTATATAATGATATCACTGTACATATCCCCAGTAGTTTATATAATAATAGCACCATCCATATCCCCAACAGTTTATATAATGATATCACTGTACATATCAACAGTAGTTTATATAATGACATCACTGTACATATTCCCAGTAGTTTATATAATGATATCACTGCACATATCCTGAGTAGTTTATATAATGATATCACCGTACATATACCGAGTAGTTTATATAATGATATCACTGTACATATTCCCAGTAGTATATTTCATAATAGCACCGTACAAATCCCCAATAGTTCATATAATGATATCACCGTAAATATCCCAAATAGTTTATATAATGATATCACCGTACATATCCCCAATAGTTTATATAATAACACTGTACATATCCCCAGTAGTTTATATAATGATATCACTGTACACATCCCCAGTAGTTTTATAATGATATCACTGTACATATCCCCAGTAGTTTATATAATAATAGCACCATCCATATCCCCAACAGTTTATATAATGATATCACTGTACATATCCCTAGTAGTTTATATAATGATATCACTGTACATATCCCCAGTAGTTTATATAATGATTTCACTGTACATATCCCCAATAGTTTATATAATGATATCACCGTACATATCCCCAATAGTTTATATAGTGATATCACTGTACATTTCCCCAATAGTTTATATAATGATATCACTGTACATATCCCCAGTAGTTGATATAATAATAGCACCGTACAAATCCCCAATAGTTCATATAATGATATCACCGTACATATCCCCAGTAGTTTATATAATGATATCACTGTACATATCCCCAGTAGTTTATATAATGATATTACTGTACATACCCGCAAAAGTTTATATAATGATATCACCGTACATAGCCCCAGTATTTTATATAATGCTTTCACCGTACATATCCCCAGTAGTTTATATAATGATATCACTGTACATATCCCCAGTGGTTTATATAATGATATCACTGTACTTATCCCCAGTAGTTTATATAATGATATCACTGTACACATCCCCAGTTGTTGATATAATGATATCACTGTACATATCCCCAGTAGTTTATATAATGATTTCACTTTATATATCCCCAGTAGTTTATATAATGATATCACTGTATATATCCCCAATAGTTTATATGATGATATCACTGTACACATCCCCACTAGTTTATATAATGATATCACTGCATATATCACCAGTAGTTTATATAATAATAGCACCGTACATACCCCCAATAATTTATATAATGATATCACCGTACATATCCCCAGTAGTTTATATAATGATATCACTGTACATATCCCCAGTGGTTTATATAATGATATCACTGTGCTTATCCCCAGTAGTTTATATAATGATATCACTGTACACATCCCCAGTTGTTGATATAATGATGTCACTGTACATATTCCAAGTAGTTTAGATATTGATATCACTGTACATATCCTGAGTAGTTTATATAATGATATCACCGTACATATACCCAGTAGTTTATATAATGATATCAATGTACATATCCCCAGGAGTATATATCATAATAACACCGTACAAATCCCCAATAGTTCATATAATGATATCACCGTACATATCCCCAGTAGTTTATATAATGATATCACTGTACATATCCCCAGCAGTTTATATGATGATATCACTGTACATACCCCCAATAGTTTATATAATAATATCACCGTACATATCCCCAATAGTTTATATAATATCACTGTACATATCCCCAGTAGTTTATATAATGATATCACTGTACACATCCCCAGTAGTTTATATAATGATATGACTGTACATATCCCCAATAGTTTATATAATGATATCACTAAACATATCTCCTGTAGTTTATATAATGATATCACCGTACATATCCCCAATAGTTTATATAATGATATCACCGTACATATCCCCAATAGTTTATATAATATCACTGTACATATCCCCAGTAGTTTATATAATGATATCACTGTACATATCCCCAGTAGTTTTATAATGATATCACTGTACATATCCCCAGTAGATTATATCATGATATCACTGTACATATCCCCAGAAGTTTATATAATGATGTCACTGTACATATCCCCAGTAGTTTATATAACGATATCACTGTACATATACGCAGTAGTTTATTTCATGATATCACTGTACATATCCTCAATAGTTTATATAATGATATCACCGTACATATCCCCAATAGTTTATATCATGATATCACTGTACATATCCCCAATAGTTTATATAATGATATCACTGTACATGTCCCCAGTAGTTTATATGATGATATCACTGTACATATACCCAGTAGTTTATATAATGATATCGCTGTACATATCCCCAGTAGTTTATATTATGATATCACTGTACATATCCCCAATAGTTTATATAATGATATCACTGTACACATCCCCAGTTGTTGATATAATGATATCACTGTACATATCCCCAGTAGTTTAATATAATGATTTCACTTTATATATCCCCAGTAATTTATATAATGATATCACTGTATATATCCCCAATAGTTTATATGATGATATCACTGTACATATCCCCAGTAGTTTATATAATGATATCACTGCATATATCACCAGTAGTTTATATAATAATAGCACCGTACATACCCCCAATAATTTATATAATGATATCACCGTACATATCCCCAGTAGTTTATATAATGATATCGCTGTACATATCCCCAGTAGTATATATAATAATAGCACAGTACAAATCCCCAATAGTTCATATAATGACATCACCGTACATATCTCCAGTAGTTTATATAATGATATCACTGTACATATCCCCAGCAGTTTATATGATGATATCACTGTACATACCCCCAATAGTTTATATAATGATATCACCGTACATATCCCCAATAGTTTATATAATATCACTGTACATGTCCCCAGTAGTTTATATAATGATATCACTGTACACATCCCCAGTAGTTGATATAATGATATGACTGTACATATCCCCAATAGTTTACATAATGATATCACAGAACATATCCCCTGTAGTTTATATAATGATATCACCGTACATATCCCCAACAGTTTATATAATGATATCACTACATATCCCCAGTGGCTTATATAATGATATCACTGTACATATCCCCAGTAGTTTTATAATGATATCACTGTACATATCCCCAGTAGATTATATCATGATATCACTGTACATATCCCCAGAAGTTTATATAATGATATCACTGTACATATGCCCAGTAATTTATATAACAATATCACTGTACATATCCCCAGTAGTTTATATCATGATATCACTGCATAATTCCCCTTTAGTTTATGTAATGATATCACTGTACATATCCCCAATAGTTTATATAATGATATCACTGTACATATCCCCAGTAGTTTATAAGATGATATCACTTTACATATCCTCAGTAATTTAGAAATTGATATCACTGTACATACCCCCAATAATTTATATAATGATATCACCGTACATATCCCAGGTAGTTTATATGATGATATCACTGTACATATCCCCAGTAGTTTAGAAAATGATATCACCGTACATATCCCCAGTAGTTTATATAGTGAGATAACCGTACATGTCCCCAGTAGTTTATATAATGATATCACCGTACATATCCCCAGTAGTTTATATTATGATATCACTGTACATATCCCCAATAGTTTATATTATGATATCACTGTACATATCCCCAATAGTTTATATAATGATATCACCGTACATATCCCCAGTAGTTTATATAATGATATCACTGTATGTATCCCCAGTAGTTTATTTAATAATAGCACCGTACATACCCACAATAGTTTATATGATGATATCACCATACATATACCCAGTAGATTATATAATGATATCACCGTACATATCCCCAGTTGTTTATATAATGATATCACTGTATATATCCCCAGTAGTTTATTTAATAATAGCACCGTACATACCCACAATAGTTTATATAATGATATCACCGTACATATCCCCAGTGGTTTATATAATGATATCACTGTACATATCCCCAGTAGTTTATATAATGATATTACTGTACATACCCCCAAAAGTTTATATAATGATATCACCGTACATATCCCCAGTATTTTATATAATGCTTTCACCGTACATATCCCCAGTAGTTTATATAATGATATCACTGTACATATCCCCAGTGGTTTATAGAATGATATCACTGTACTTATCCCCAGTAGTTTATATAATGAAATCACTGTACACATCCCCAGTTGTTCATATAATGATATCACTGTACATATCCCCAGTAGTTTATATAATGATTTCACTTTATATATCCCCAGTAGTTTATATAATGATATCACTGCACATATCCCCAGTAGTTTATATAATGATATCACTGTACATATCCCCAGTAGTTTATATAATGATATTACTGTACATACCCCCAAAAGTTTATATAATGATATCACCGTACATATCCCCAGTATTTTATATAATGCTTTCACCGTACATATCCCCAGTAGTTTATATAATGATATCACTGTACATATCCCCAGTGGTTTATATAATGATATCACTGTACTTATCCCCAGTAGTTTATATAATGATATCACTGTACACATCCCCAGTTGTTGATATAATGATATCACTGTACATATCCCCAGTAGTTTATATAATGATTTCACTTTATATATCCCCAGTAGTTTATATCATGATATCACTGTATATATCCCCAATAGTTTATATGATGATATCACTGTACATATCCCCAGTAGTTTATATAATGAAATCACTGCATATATCACCAGTAGTTTATATAATAATAGCACCGTACATACCCCCAATAATTTATATAATGATATCACCGTACATATCCCCAGTAGTTTATATAATGATATCACTGTACATATCCCCAGTGGTTTATATAATGATATCACTGTGCTTATCCCCAATAGTTTATATAATGATATCACCGTACATATCCCCAATAGTTTATATGGTGATATCACTTTACATTTCCCCAATAGTTTATATAATGATATCACTGTACATATCCCCAGTAGTTGATATAATAATAGCACCGTACAAATCCCCAATAGTTCATATAATGATATCACCGTACATATCCCCAGTAGTTTATATAATGATATCACTGTACATATCCCCAGTAGTTTATATAATGATATTACTGTACATACCCGCAAAAGTTTATATAATGATATCACCGTACATATCCCCAGTATTTTATATAATGCTTTCACCGTACATATCCCCAGTAGTTTATATAATGATATCACTGTACATATCCCCAGTGGTTTATATAATGATATCACTGTACTTATCCCCAGTAGTTTATATAATGATATCACTGTACACATCCCCAGTTGTTGATATAATGATATCACTGTACATATCCCCAGTAGTTTATATAATGATTTCACTTTATATATCCCCAGTAGTTTATATAATGATATCACTGTATATATCCCCAATAGTTTATATGATGATATCACTGTACATATCCCCAGTAGTTCATATAATGATATCACTGCATATATCACCAGTAGTTTATATAATAATAGCACCGTACATACCCCCAATAATTTATATAATGATATCACCGTACATATCCCCAGTAGTTTATATAATGATATCACTGTACATATCCCCAGTGGTTTATATAATGATATCACTGTGCTTATCCCCAGTAGTTTATATAATGATATCACTGTACACATCCCCAGTTGTTGATATAATGTTATGACTGTACATATTCCCAGTAGTTTATATAATGATATCACTGTACATATCCTGAGTAGTTTATATAATGATATCACCGTACATATACCCAGTAGTTTATATAATGATATCAATGTACATATCTCCAGTAGTATATATCATAATAACACCGTACAAATCCCCAATAGTTCATATAATGATATCACCGTACATATCCCCAGTAGTTTATATAATGATATCACTGTACATATCCCCAGCAGTTTATATGATGATATCACTGTACATACCTCCAATAGTTTATATAATAATATCACCGTACATATCCCCAATAGTTTATATAATATCACTGTACATATCCCCAGTAGTTTATATAATGATATCACTGTACACATCCCCAGTAGTTTATATAATGATATGACTGTACATATCCCCAATAGTTTATATAATGATATCACTAAACATATCCCCTGTAGTTTATATAATGATATCACCGTACATATCCCCAATAGTTTATATAATGATATCACCGTACATATCCCCAATAGTTTATATAATATCACTGTACATATCCCCAGTAGTTTATATAATGATATCACTGTACATATCCCCAGTAGTTTTATAATAATATCACTGCACATATCCCCAGTAGATTATATCATGATATCACTGTACATATCCTCAGAAGTTTATATAATGATGTCACTGTACATATCCCCAGTAGTTTATATAACGATATCACTGTACATATACCCAGTAGTTTATATAATGATATCACTGTACATATCCTCAATAGTTTATATAATGATATCACCGCACATATCCCCAATAGTTTATATAATGATATCACTGTACATATCCCCAATAGTTTATATAATGATATCACTGTACATATCCCCAGTAGTTTATATGATGATATCACCGTACATATACCCAGTAGTTTATATAATGATATCGCTGTACATATCCCCAGTAGTTTATATTATGATATCACTGTACATATCCCCAATAGTTTATATAATGATATCACTGTACACATCCCCAGTTGTTGATATAATGATATCACTGTACATATCCCCAGTAGTTTAATATAATGATTTCACTTTATATATCCCCAGTAATTTATATAATGATATCACTGTATATATCCCCAATAGTTTATATGATGATATCACTGTACATATCCCCAGTAGTTTATATAATGATATCACTGCATATATCACCAGTAGTTTATATAATAATAGCACCGTACATACCCCCAATAATTTATATAATGATATCACCGTACATATCCCCAGTAGTTTATATAATGATATCGCTGTACATATCCCCAGTAGTATATATAATAATAGCACAGTACAAATCCCCAATAGTTCATATAATGATATCACCGTACATATCTCCAGTAGTTTATATAATGATATCACTGTACATATCCCCAGCAGTTTATATGATGATATCACTGTACATACCCCCAATAGTTTATATAATGATATCACCGTACATATCCCCAATAGTTTATATAATATCACTGTACATATCCCCAGTAGTTTATATAATGATATCACTGTACACATCCCCAGTAGTTGATATAATGATATGACTGTACATATCCCCAATAGTTTACATAATGATATCACTGAACATATCCCCTGTAGTTTATATAATGATATCACCGTACATATCCCCAACAGTTTATATAATGATATCACTACATATCCCCAGTGGCTTATATAATGATATCACTGTACATATCCGCAGTAGTTTTATAATGATATCACTGTACATATCCCCAGTAGATTATATCATGATATCACAGTACATATCCCCAGAAGTTTATATAATGATATCACTGTACATATGCCCAGTAATTTATATAACAATATCACTGTACATATCCCCAGTAGTTTATATCATGATATCACTGCATAATTCCCCTTTAGTTTATGTAATGATATCACTGTACATATCCCCAATAGTTTATATAATGATATCACTGTACATATCCCCAGTAGTGTATAAGATGATATCACTTTACATATCCCCAGTAATTTAGAAATTGATATCACTGTACATACCCCCAATAATTTATATAATGATATCACCGTACATATCCCAGGTAGTTTATATGATGATATCACTGTACATATCCCCAGTAGTTTAGAAAATGATATCACCGTACATATCCCCAGTAGTTTATATAGTGATATAACCGTACATGTCCCCAGTAGTTTATATAATGATATCACCGTACATATCCCCAGTAGTTTATATTATGATATCACTGTACATATCCCCAATAGTTTATATTATGATATCACTGTACATATCCCCAATAGTTTATATAATGATATCACCGTACATATCCCCAGTAGTTTATATAATGATATCACTGTATGTATCCCCAGTAGTTTATTTAATAATAGCACCGTACATACCCACAATAGTTTATATGGTGATATCACCGTACATATACCCAGTAGATTATATAATGATATCACCATACATATCCCCAGTTGTTTATATAATGATATCACTGTATATATCCCCAGTAGTTTATTTAATAATAGCACCGTACATACCCACAATAGTTTATATGATGATATCACCGTACATATACCCAGTAGTTTATATAATGATATCACCGTACATATCCCCAGTAGTTGATATAATAATAGCACCATACAAATCCCCAATAGTTCATATAATGATATCACCGTACATATCCCCAGTGGTTTATATAATGATATCACTGTACATATCCCCAGTAGTTTATATAATGATATTACTGTACATACCCCCAAAAGTTTATATAATGATATCACCGTACATATCCCCAGTATTTTATATAATGCTTTCACCGTACATATCCCCAGTAGTTTATATAATGATATCACTGTACATATCCCCAGTGGTTTATAGAATGATATCACTGTACTTATCCCCAGTAGTTTATATAATGAAATCACTGTACACATCCCCAGTTGTTGATATAATGATATCACTGTACATATCCCCAGTAGTTTATATAATGATTTCACTTTATATATCCCCAGTAGTTTATATAATGATATCACTGTACATATCCACAATAGTTTATATTATGATATCACTGTACATATCCCCAGTAGTTTATATAATAATATCACTGCATATATCACCAGTAGTTTATATAATAATAGCACCGTACATACCCCCAATACTTTATATAATGATATGACCGTACATATCCCAGGTAGTTTATTTAATGATATCACTGTACATATCCCCAGCAGTGTATATAATGATATCACTGTACACATCCCCAGTAGTTTATATAATAATAGCACCATCCATATCCCCAACAGTTTATATAATGATATCACTGTACATATCAACAGTAGTTTATATAATGACATCACTGTACATATTCCCAGTAGTTTATATAATGATATCACTGTACATATCCTGAGTAGTTTATATAATGATATCACCGTACATATACCGAGTAGTTTATATAATGATATCACTGTACATATTCCCAGTAGTATATATCATAATAGCACCGTACAAATCCCCAATAGTTCATATAATGATATCACCGTAAATATCCCCAATAGTTTATATAATGATATCACCGTACATATCCCCAATAGTTTATATAATATCACTGAACATATCCCCAGTAGTTTATATAATGATATCACTGTACACATCCCCAGTAGTTTTATAATGATATCACTGTACATATCCCCAGTAGTTTATATAATAATAGCACCATCCATATCCCCAATAGTTTATATAATGATATCACCGTACATATCCCCAATAGTTTATATAATATCACTGTACATATCCCCAGTAGTTTATATAATGATATCACTGTACATATCCCCAGTAGTTTATATAATGATATCACTGTACATATCCCCAATAGTTTATATAATGATATCACCGTACATATCCCCAATAGTTTATATAGTGATATCACTGTACATTTCCCCAATAGTTTATATAATGATATCACTGTACATATCCCCAGTAGTTTACATGATGATATCACCGTACATATACCCAGTAGTTTATATAATGATATCACTGTACACATCCCCAGTAGTTTTATAATGATATCACTGTACATATCCCCAGTAGTTTATATAATAATAGCACCATCCATATCCCCAGTAGTTTATATAATGATGTCACTGTACATATCCCCAGTAGTTTATAGAATTATATCACTGTACATATCCCCAATAGTTTATATAATGATATCACCGTACATATCCCCAGTAGTTTATATTATGATATCACTGTACATATCCCCAGTAGTTTATATAACGATATCACTGTACATATCCCCAGTAGTTTATATAATGATATCACTGTATATATCCCCAGTAGTTTATTTAATAATAGCACCGTACATACCCACAATAGTTTATATGATGATATCACCGTACATATACCCAGTAGTTTATATAATGATATCTGTACATATCCCCAGTAGTTGATATAATAATTGCACCGTACAAATCCCCAATAGTTCATATAATGATATCACCGTACATATCCCCAGTAGTTTATATAATGATATCTCTGTACATATCCCCAGTAGTTTATATAATGATATTACTGTACATACCCCCAAAAGTTTATATAATGATATCACCATACATATCCCCAGTATTTTATATAATGCTTTCACCGTACATATCCCCAGTAGTTTATATAATGATATCACTGTACATATCCCCCGTGGTTTATATAATGATATCACTGTACACATCCCCAGTTGTTGATATAATGATATCACTGTACATATCCCCAGTAGTTTATATAATGATTTCACATTATATATCCCCAGTAGTTTATATCATAATAGCACCGTACAAATCCCCAATAGTTCATATAATGATATCACCGTAAATATCCCCAATAGTTTATATAATGATATCACCGTACATATCCCCAATAGTTTATATAATATCACTGTACATATCCCCAGTAGTTTATATAATGATATCACTGTACACATCCCCAGTAGTTTTATAATGATATCACTGTACATATCCCCAGTAGTTTATATAATAATAGCACCATCCATATCTCCAATAGTTTATATAATGATATCACCGTACATATCCCCAATAGTTTATATAATATCACTGTACATATCCCCAGTAGTTTATATAATGATATCACTGTACATATCCCCAGTAGTTTATATAATGATATCACTGTACATATCCCCAATAGTTTATATAATGATATCACCGTACATATCCCCAATAGTTTATATAGTGATATCACTGTACATTTCCCCAATAGTTTATATAATGATATCACTGTACATATCCCCAGTAGTTTACATGATGATATCACCGTACATATACCCAGTAGTTTATATAATGATATCACTGTACACATCCCCAGTAGTTTTATAATGATATCACTGTACATATCCCCAGTAGTTTATATAATAATAGCACCATCCATATCCCCAGTAGTTTATATAATGATGTCACTGTACATATCCCCAGTAGTTTATAGAATTATATCACTGTACATATCCCCAATAGTTTATATAATGATATCACCGTACATATCCCCAGTAGTTTATATTATGATATCACTGTACATATCCCCAGTAGTTTATATAACGATATCACTGTACATATCCCCAGTAGTTTATATAATGATATCACTGTATATATCCCCAGTAGTTTATTTAATAATAGCACCGTACATACCCACAATAGTTTATATGATGATATCACCGTACATATACCCAGTAGTTTATATAATGATATCTGTACATATCCCCAGTAGTTGATATAATAATTGCACCGTACAAATCCCCAATAGTTCATATAATGATATCACCGTACATATCCCCAGTAGTTTATATAATGATATCACTGTACATATCCCCAGTAGTTTATATAATGACATTACTGTACATACCCCCAAAAGTTTATATAATGATATCACCATACATATCCCCAGTATTTTATATAATGCTTTCACCGTACATATCCCCAGTAGTTTATATAATGATATCACTGTACATATCCCCCGTGGTTTATATAATGATATCACTGTACACATCCCCAGTTGTTGATATAATGATATCACTGTACATATCCCCAGTAGTTTATATAATGATTTCACATTATATATCCCCAGTAGTTTATATAATGATATCACTGTACATATCCCCAATAGTTTATATGATGATATCACTGCACATATCCCCAGTAGTTTATATAATGATATCACTGTACATATCCCAAGTAGTATATATCATAATAGCACCGTACAAATCCCCAATAGTTTATATAATGATATCACCGTACATATCCCCAGTAGTTTATATAATATCACTGTACATACCCCAGTAGTTTATATAATGATATCACTGTACACATCCCCAGTAGTTTATATAATGATATGACTGTACATATCCCCAATAGTTTATATAATGATATCACTGAACATATCCCCTGTAGTTTTTATAATGATATCACCGTACATATCCCCAACAGTTTATATAATGATATTACTGTACATATCCCCAGTGGCTTACATAATGATATCACTGTACATATCCCCAGTAGTTTTATAATGATATCACTGTACATATCCCCAGTAGATTATATCATGATATCACTGTACATATCCCCAGAAGTTTATATAATGATATCACTGTACATATCCCCAGTAATTTATATAACAATATCACTGTACATATCCCCAGTAGTTTATATCATGATATCACTGCATATATCCCCTTTAGTTTATGTAATGATATCACTGTACATATCCCCAATAGTTTATATAATGATATCACTGTACATATCCCCAGTAGTTTATAAGATGATATCACTGTACATATCCCCAGTAGTTTAGAAAATGATATCACTGTACATACCCCTAATAATTTATATAATGATATCACCGTACATATCCCAGGTAGTTTATATGATGATATCACTGTACATATCCCCAGTCGTTTAGAAAATGATATCACCGTACATATCCCCAGTAGTTTATATAATGATATAACCGTACATATCCCCAGTAGTTTATATAATGATTTCACTGTACACATCCCCAGTAGTTTTATAATGATATCACTGTACATATCCCCAGTAGTTTATATAATAATAGCACCATCCATATCCCCAATAGTTTATATAATGATATCACCGTACATATCCCCAATAGTTTATATAATATCACTGTACATATCCCCAGTAGTTTATATAATGATATCACTGTACATATCCCCAGTAGTTTATATAATGATATCACTGTACATATCCCCAATAGTTTATATAATGATATCACCGTACATATCCCCAGTTGTTTATATAGTGATATCACTGTACATTTCCCCAATAGTTTATATAATGATATCACTGTACATATCCCCAGTAGTTTACATGATGATATCACCGTACATATACCCAGTAGTTTATATAATGATATCACTGTACATATCCCCAGTAGTTTATATAATAATAGCACCATCCATATCCCCAGTAGTTTATATAATGATGTCACTGTACATATCCCCAGTAGTTTATAGAATTATATCACTGTACATATCCCCAATAGTTTATATAATGATATCACCGTACATATCCCCAGTAGTTTATATTATGATATCACTGTACATATCCCCAGTAGTTTATATAACGATATCACTGTACATATCCCCAGTAGTTTATATAATGATATCACTGTATATATCCCCAGTAGTTTATTTAATAATAGCACCGTACATACCCACAATAGTTTATATGATGATATCACCGTACATATACCCAGTAGTTTATATAATGATATCTGTACACATCCCCAGTAGTTGATATAATAATTGCACCGTACAAATCCCCAATAGTTCATATAATGATATCACCGTACATATCCCCAGTAGTTTATATAATGATATCTCTGTACATATCCCCAGTAGTTTATATAATGATATTACTGTACATACCCCCAAAAGTTTATATAATGATATCACCATACATATCCCCAGTATTTTATATAATGCTTTCACCGTACATATCCCCAGTAGTTTATATAATGATATCACTGTACATATCCCCCGTGGTTTATATAATGATATCACTGTACACATCCCCAGTTGTTGATATAATGATATCACTGTACATATCCCCAGTAGTTTATATAATGATTTCACATTATATATCCCCAGTAGTTTATATCATAATAGCACCGTACAAATCCCCAATAGTTCATACAATGATATCACCGTAAATATCCCCAATAGTTTATATAATGATATCACCGTACATATCCCCAATAGTTTATATAATATCACTGTACATATCCCCAGTAGTTTATATAATGATATCACTGTACACATCCCCAGTAGTTTTATAATGATATCACTGTACATATCCCCAGTAGTTTATATAATAATAGCACCATCCATATCCCCAATAGTTTATATAATGATATCACCGTACATATCCCCAATAGTTTATATAATATCACTGTACATATCCCCAGTAGTTTATATAATGATATCACTGTACATATCCCCAGTAGTTTATATAATGATATCACTGTACATATCCCCAATAGTTTATATAATGATATCACCGTACATATCCCCAATAGTTTATATAGTGATATCACTGTACATTTCCCCAATAGTTTATATAATGATATCACTGTACATATCCCCAGTAGTTTACATGATGATATCACCGTACATATACCCAGTAGTTTATATAATGATATCACTGTACACATCCCCAGTAGTTTTATAATGATATCACTGTACATATCCCCAGTAGTTTATATAATAATAGCACCATCCATATCCCCAGTAGTTTATATAATGATGTCACTGTACATATCCCCAGTAGTTTATAGAATTATATCACTGTACATATCCCCAATAGTTTATATAATGATATCACCGTACATATCCCCAGTAGTTTATATTATGATATCACTGTACATATCCCCAGTAGTTTATATAACGATATCACTGTACATATCCCCAGTAGTTTATATAATGATATCACTGTATATATCCCCAGTAGTTTATTTAATAATAGCACCGTACATACCCACAATAGTTTATATGATGATATCACCGTACATATACCCAGTAGTTTATATAATGATATCTGTACATATCCCCAGTAGTTGATATAATAATTGCACCGTACAAATCCCCAATAGTTCATATAATGATATCACCGTACATATCCCCAGTAGTTTATATAATGATATCACTGTACATATCCCCAGTAGTTTATATAATGATATTACTGTACATACCCCCAAAAGTTTATATAATGATATCACCATACATATCCCCAGTAGTTTATATAATGATATCACCGTACATATCCCCAGTAGTTTATATGATGATATCACTGTACATATCCCCAGTAGTTTATATTATGATATCAATGTACATTTCCCCAGCAGTTGATGTAATGATATCACTGTACATATCCCCAGTAGTTGATGTAATGTTATCACCGTACATATCCCCAGTCGTTTATATAATGATATCACCGGACATATCCCCAGTAGTTTAAATAATGATATCACTGTACATATCCCCAGTAGTTTATATAATGATATCACCGTACATATCCCCAGTAGTTTATATAATGATATCTCTGTACATATCCCCAATAGCTTATATAATGATATCACTGCACATATCCCCAGTAGTTGATGTAATGATATCACCGTACATATCCCCAGTAGTTTATATAATGATATCACCGTACATATCCCCAGTAGTTTAAATAATGATATCATTGTACATATCCCCAGTAGTTTATATAATGATATCACTGTACATATCCCCAATAGTTTATATAATGATATCACCGTACATATCCCCAGTAGTTTATACAATAATATCACCGTACATATCCCCCAATAGTGTATATCATGATATCACTGAACATATCCCCAGTGGTTTATATAATGATATAACTGTACATATCCCCAGTAGTTTATATTATGATATCACCGTACATATCCACAGTAGTTTATATAATGATATCACTGTACACATCCCCAGTAGTTGATATAATGATATCACTGTACATATCCCCAGTAGTTTATATAATGATATCACTGTGCAAATCCCCAATAGTTTATATAATGATATCACTGTACATATCCCCAGTAGTTTATATAATGATATCACCGTACATATCTCCAGTGGTTTATGTCATGATATCACTGTATATATCCCCAGTAGTTTATATAATGATATCACTGTATATATCCCCAATAGTTTATATAATGATATCACCGTACATATCCCCAATAGTTTATATAATGATATCACTGTACATATCCCCAGTAGTTTATATAATGATATCACTGCATATATCCCCAGTAGTTTATATAATAATAGCACCGTACATACCCCCAATAATTTATATAATGATATCACCGTACATATCCCAGGTAGATTATATGATGTTGTCACTGTACATATCCCCAGTAGTTTAGAAAATGATATCACTGTACATATCCCCAGTAGTTTATATAATAATAGCACCATCCATATCCCCAATAGTTTATGTAATAATATCACTGTACATATCCCCAGTAATTTTTATAATGATATCACTGTACATATCCCCAGTAGTTTATATAATGATATCACTGTACATATCCCCAGTCGTTTATATCATGATATCGCCGTATATATCCCCAGTTGTTTATATAATGATATCAGTGTACATATCCCCAATAGTTTATATAATGATATCACTGTACATATCCCCAGTAGTTTATATAATGATATCTCCGTACATATCCCCAATAGTTTATATAATGATATCACCGCACATATCCCCTGTGGTTTATATAATGATATCACTGTACATATCCCCAGTAGTTTATATCATGATATCACTGTACATATCCCCAACAGTTTATATAATGATATCACTGTACATATCCCCAGTCGTTTATATCATGATATCACTGTACATATCCCCAATAGTTTATATAATAATATCAGTGTACATATCCCCAATAGTTTATAAAATTATATCACTGTACATATCCACAGTAGTTTCTATAATGATATCACCGTACATATCCCCAGTAGTTTATATAATGATATCACTGTACATATCCCCAGTAGTTTATATAATGAAATCCCCGTACATATCCCCAGTAGTTTATATAATGATATCGCTGTACATATCCCCAGTAGTTTACACAATGATATCACTGTACAGATCCATAATAGTTTATATAATGATATCACCGTACATTTCCCCAGTAGTTTAAACAATCATATCACTGTACATATCCCCAGTAGTTTATATAATATCACTGTACATATCCCCAGTAGTTTATATCATGATATCACTGTACATATCCCCAATAGTTTATATAATGATATCACCGGACATATCCCCAGTAGCTTTTATAATGATATCACTGTAAATATCCCCAGTAGTTTATATAATGATATCACTGTACATATCCCCGATTGTTTATATAATGATATCACTGTAAATATCCCCAGTAGTTTATATAATGATACCACTGTACCTATCCCCAGTAGTTTATATAATGATATCACCGTACATATCCCCAGCAGTTTATATAATGATATCACTGTACATATCCCCAGTAGTTTATATAATATCACTGTAGATATCCCCAGTAGTTTATATAATGATATCACCGTCCATATCCCCAGTAGTTTATAAAATGATATCACCGTACATATCCTCAACAGTTTATATAATGATATCACTGTACATATCCCCAGTAGTTTATATCATGATATCACTGTACATATCCCCAATAGTTTATATAATGATATCACCGTACATATCCCCAGTAGTTTTTATAATGATATCACCGTACATATCCCCAGTAGTTTAGACAATCATATCACTGGACATATCCCCAGTTGCTTATATAATGATATCACCGTACATATCCCCAGTAGTTTATATAATGATATCACCGTACATATCACCAGTAGTTTATAAAATTATATCACTGTACATATCCACAGTAGTTTCTATAATGATATCACCGTACATATCCCCAGTAGTTTATATAATGAAATCACCGTACATATCCCCAGTAGTTTATATAATGATATCACTGTACATATCCCCAGTAGTTTATATAATGATATCACTGTAGATATCCATAGTAGTTTATATAATGATATCACTGTACATATCCCCAGTAGTTTAGACAATCATATCACTGTACATATCCCCAGTAGTTTAAATAATATTACTGTACATATCCCCAGTAGTTTATATAATGATATCACCGTACATATCCCTAGTAGTTTATTAAATGATATCACCGTACATATCATCAACAGTTTATATAATGATATCACTGTACATATCCCCAGTAGTTAATATCATGATATCACTGTACATATCCCCAATAGTTTATATAATGATATCATTGTACATATCCCCAGTAGTTTATATAATGATACCACTGTACCTATCCCCAGTAGTTTATATAATGATATCACTGTTACATATCCCCAGTAGTTTATATCATGATATCACTGTACATATCCCCAACAGTTTATATAATGATATCACTGTACATATCCCCAGTAGTTTATATCATGATATCACTGTACATATCCCCAGTAGTTTATATAATGATATCTCTGTACATATCCCCAATAGCTTATATAATGATATCACTGTACATATCCCCAGTAGTTGATGTAATGATATCACCGTACATATCCCCAGTAGTTTATATAATGATATCACCGTACATATCCCCAGTAGTTTAAATAATGATATTACTGTACATACCCCCAAAAGTTTATATAATGATATCACCATACATATCCCCAGTATTTTATATAATGCTTTCACCGTACATATCCCCAGTAGTTTATATAATGATATCACTGTACATATCCCCCGTGGTTTATATAATGATATCACTGTACACATCCCCAGTTTTTGATATAATGATATCACTGTACATATCCCCAGTAGTTTATATAATGATTTCACATTATATATCCCCAGTAGTTTATATAATGATATCACTGCACATATCCCCAATAGTTTATATGATGATATCACTGCACATATCCCCAGTAGTTTATATAATGATATCACTGTACATATCCCAAGTAGTATATATCATAATAGCACCGTACAAATCCCCAATAGTTTATATAATGATATCACCGTACATATCCCCAGTAGTTTATATAATATCACTGTACATACCCCAGTAGTTTATATAATGATATCACTGTACACATCCCCAGTAGTTTATATAATGATATGACTGTACATATCCCCAATAGTTTATATAATGATATCACTGAACATATCCCCTGTAGTTTTTATAATGATATCACCGTACATATCCCCAACAGTTTATATAATGATATTACTGTACATATCCCCAGTGGCTTACATAATGATATCATTGTACATATCCCCAGTAGTTTTATAATGATATCACTGTACATATCCCCAGTAGATTATATCATGATATCACTGTACATATCCCCAGAAGTTTATATAATGATATCACTGTACATATCCCCAGTAACTTATATAACAATATCACTGTACATATCCCCAGTAGTTTATATCATGATATCACTGCATATATCCCCTTTAGTTTATGTAATGATATCACTGTACATATCCCCAATAGTTTATATAATGATATCACTGTACATATCCCCAGTAGTTTATAAGATGATATCACTGTACATATCCCCAGTAGTTTAGAAAATGATATCACTGTACATACCCCTAGTAATTTATATAATGATATCACCGTACATATCCCAGGTAGTTTATATGATGATATCACTGTACATATCCCCAGTCGTTTAGAAAATGATATCACCGTACATATCCCCAGTAGTTTATATAATGATATAACCGTACATATCCCCAGTAGTTTATATAATGATATCACCGTACATATCCCCAGTAGTTTATATGATGACATCACTGTACATATCCCCAGTAGTTTATATTATGATATCAATGTACATTTCCCCAGTAGTTGATGTAATGATATCACTGTACATATCCCCAGTAGTTGATGTAATGTTATCACCGTACATATCCCCAGTCGTTTATATAATGATATCACCGGACATATCCCCAGTAGTTTAAATAATGATATCACTGTACATATCCCCAGTAGTTTATATAATGATATCACCGTACATATCCCCAGTAGTTTATATAATGATATCTCTGTACATATCCCCAATAGCTTATATAATGATATCACTGTACATATCCCCAGTAGTTGATGTAATGATATCACCGTACATATCCCCAGTAGTTTATATAATGATATCACCGTACATATCCCCAGTAGTTTAAATAATGATATCATTGTACATATCCCCAGTAGTTTATATAATGATATCACTGTACATATCCCCAATAGTTTATATAATGATATCACCGTACATATCCCCAGTAGTTTATACAGTAATATCACCGTACATATCCCCCAATAGTGTATATCATGATATCACTGAACATATCCCCAGTGGTTTATATAATGATATAACTGTACATATCCCCAGTAGTTTATATTATGATATCACCGCACATATCCACAGTAGTTTATATAATGATATCACTGTACACATCCCCAGTAGTTGATATAATGATATCACTGTACATATCCCCAGTAGTTTATATAATGATATCACCGTGCAAATCCCCAATAGTTTATATAATGATATCACTGTACATATCCCCAGTAGTTTATATAATGATATCACCGTACATATCTCCAGTGGTTTATGTCATGATATCACTGTATATATCCCCAGTAGTTTATATAATGATATTACTGTATATATCCCCAATAGTTTATATAATGATATCACCGTACATATCCCCAATAGTTTATATAATGATATCACTGTACAAATCCCCAGTAGTTTATATAATGATATCACTGCATATATCCCCAGTAGTTTATATAATAATAGCACCGTACATACCCCCAATAATTTATATAATGATATCACCGTACATATCCCAGGTAGATTATATGATGTTGTCACTGTACATATCCCCAGTAGTTTAGAAAATGATATCACTGTACATATCCCCAGTAGTTTATATAATAATAGCACCATCCATATCCCCAATAGTTTATGTAATAATATCACTGTACTTCTCTCCAGTAGTTTATATAATATCACCGTACATATCCCCAGTAGTTTATATAATGATATACCCGTACATATCCCCAGTAGTTTATATAATGATATCACCGTACATAACCCCAGTAGTTTATATGATGGTATCACTGTACATATCCCCAGTAATTTTTATAATGATATCACTGTACATATCCCCAGTAGTTTATATAATGATATCACTGTACATATCCCCAGTCGTTTATATCATGATATCGCCGTATATATCCCCAGTTGTTTATATAATGATATCAGTGTACATATCCCCAATAGTTTATATAATGATATCACTGTACATATCTGCAGTAGATTATATAATGATATCTCCGTACATATCCCCAATAGTTTATATAATGATATCACCGTACATATCCCCTGTGGTTTATATAATGATATCACTGTACATATCCCCAGTAGTTTATATCATGATATCACTGTACATATCCCCAACAGTTTATATAATGATATCACTGTACATATCCCCAGTCGTTTATATCATGATATCACTGTACATATCCCCAATAGTTTATATAATAATATCAGTGTACATATCCCCAATAGTTTATAAAATTATATCACTGTACATATCCACAGTAGTTTCTATAATGATATCACCGTACATATCCCCAGTAGTTTATATAATGATATCACTGTACATATCCCCAGTAGTTTATATAATGAAATCCCCGTACATATCCCCAGTAGTTTATATAATGATATCGCTGTACATATCCCCAGTAGTTTACACAATGATATCACTGTACAGATCCATAATAGTTTATATAATGATATCACCGTACATATCCCCAGTAGTTTAAACAATCATATCACTGTACATATCCCCAGTAGTTTATATAATATCACTGTACATATCCCCAGTAGTTTATATCATGATATCACTGTACATATCCCCAATAGTTTATATAATGATATCACCGGACATATCCCCAGTAGCTTTTATAATGATATCACTGTAAATATCCCCAGTAGTTTATATAATGATATAACTGTACATATCCCCGATTGTTTATATAATGATATCACTGTACATATCCCCAGTAGTTTATATAATGATACCACTGTACCTATCCCCAGTAGTTTATATAATGATATCACCGTACATATCTCCAGTAGTTTATACAATGAAATCACCGTACATATCCCCAGTAGTTTATATAATGATATCACTGTACATATCCACAGTAGTTTACACAATGATATCACTGTACATATCCCCAGTAGTTTATATAATGATATCACCGTACATAACCCCAGTAGTTTAGACAATCATATCACTGTACATATCCCCAGTAGTTTATATAATATCACTGTAGATATCCCCAGTAGTTTATATAATGATATCACCGTCCATATCCCCAGTAGTTTATAAAATGATATCACCGTACATATCCTCAACAGTTTATATAATGATATCACTGTACATATCCCCAGTAGTTTATATCATGATATCACTGTACATATCCCCAATAGTTTATATAATGATATCACCGTACATATCCCCAGTAGTTTTTATAATGATATCACCGTACATATCCCCAGTAGTTTAGACAATCATATCACTGGACATATCCCCAGTAGTTTATATCATATCACTCTACATCTCCCCAGTAGTTTATATAATGATATCACCGTACATATCCCCAGTTGCTTATATAATGATATCACCGTACATATCCCCAGTAGTTTATATAATGATATCACCGTACATATCACCAGTAGTTTATAAAATTATATCACTGTACATATCCACAGTAGTTTCTATAATGATATCACCGTACATATCCCCAGTAGTTTATATAATGAAATCACCGTACATATCCCCAGTAGTTTATATAATGATATCACTGTACATATCCCCAGTAGTTTATATAATGATATCACTGTAGATATCCATAGTAGTTTATATAATGATATCACTGTACATATCCCCAGTAGTTTAGACAATCATATCACTGTACATATCCCCAACAGTTTATATAATGATATCACTGCACATATCCCCAGTAGTTTATATCATGATATCACTGTACATATCCCCAATAGTTTATATAATGATATCAGTGTACATATCCCCAATAGTTTATAAAATTATATCACTGTACTTATCCACAGTAGTTTCTATAATGATATCACCGTACATATCCCCAGTAGTTTATATAATGATATCACTGTACATATCCCCAGTAGTTTATATAATGAAATCCCCGTACATATCCCCAGTAGTTTATGTAATGATATCACTGTACATTTCCCCAGTAGTTTACACAATGATATCACTGTACAGATCCATAGTAGTTTATATAATGATATCACCGTACATATCCCCAGTAGTTTAAACAATCATATCACTGTACATATCCCCAGTAGTTTATATAATATCACTGTACCTTTCCCCAGTAGTTTATATCATGATATCACTGTACATATCCCCAATAGTTTATATAATGATATCACCGGACATATCCCCAGTAGTTTTTATAATGATATCACTGTAAATATCCCCAGTAGTTTATATAATTATATCACTGTACATATCCCCGATTGTTTATATAATGATATCACTGTACATATCCCCAGTAGTTTATATAATGATACCACTGTACCTATCCCCAGTAGTTTATATAATGATATCACCGTACATATCCGCAGCAGTTTATATAATATTATCACTGTCCACATCCCCAGTAGTTTATATAATGATATCACTGTACATATCCCGAGTAGTTTATAAAATGATATCACTGTACATATCCCTAATAGTTTATATAATGATATCACTGTACATATCCCCAGCAGGTTATATAATGATATCACCGTACATATACGCAGTTGCTGATATAATGATATCACCGTACATATCCCCAGTACTTTATATAATGACATCACCGTACATATACCCAGTTGCTGATATAATGATATCACCGTACATAACCCCAGTAGTTTATACAATGACATCACCGTACATATCCCCAGTAGTTTATAAAATGATATCACTGTACATATCCACAGTAGTTTATATAATGATATCACCGTACATATCTCCAGTCGTATATATAATGAAATTACCATACATATCCCCAGTAGTTTATATAATGATATCACTGTACATATCCACAGTAGTTTATATCATGATATCACCGTACATATCTCCAGTGGTTTATATAATGATATCACTGTATATATCCCCAGTAGTTTATAGAAAGATATCACTCGATATATCCCCAGCAGTTTATATAATGATATCACCGTACATCTCCCCAGTAGTTTATATATTGATATCACTGTACATATCCCCAGTAGGTTATATAATGATATCACCGTACATATACCCAGTTGCTGATATGATGATATCACCGTCCATAACCCCAGTAATTTATACAATGACATCACCGTACATATCCCCAGTAGTTTATAAAATGATATCACTGTACATATCCACAGTAGTTTATATAATGATATCACCGTACATATCTCCAGTAGTTTATATAATGAAATTACCGTACATATCCCCAGTAGTTTATATAATGATATCACTGTACATATCCACAGTAGTTTACACAATGATATCACTGTACATATCCCCAGTAGTTTATATAATGATATCACCGTACATAACCCCAGTCGTTTAGACAATCATATCACTGTACATATCCCCAGTAGTTTATATAATGATATCACCGTCCATATCCAGTAGTTTATAAAATGATATCACCGTACATATCTCCAGTAGCTTATATATAGATATCACCATACATATCCCCAGTAGTTTATATAATGATATCACTGTACATATACCCAGTAGTTTATATAATGATATCACTGTACATATCCCCAGTAGTTTATATAATGATATCACTGTACATATCCCCAATAGTTCATATAATGATATCACTGTACATATCCCTAATAGTTTATATAATGATATCACTGTACACATCCCCAGTAGTTTATATAATGATATCACCGGACATATCCCCAGGAGTTTATATTATGATATCACTGTACATATCCCCAGTAGTTTATATTATGATATCACTGTACATATCCCCAGTAGTTTATATAATGATATCACCGTACATATCACCAATACTTTATATCATGATATCACTCTACATATCCCCAGTCGATCATATAATGATATCACCGTACATATCCCCAGTAGTTTATAGAATGATATCACCGTACATATCCACAGTAGTTTATAAAATGATATCACCGTACATGTCCTCAACAGATTATATAATGATATCACTGTACATATCCCCAGTAGTTTATATAATGATATCACCGTACATATCCCCAGTAGTTTTTATAATGATATCACTGTAAATATCCCCAGTAGTTTATATAATGATATCACTGTACATATCCCCGATTGTTTATATAATGATATCACTGTGCATATCCCCAGTAGTTTATATAATGATACCACTGTACATATCCCCAGTAGTGTATATAATGATATCACCGTACATATCCCCAGTAGTTTATACAATATTATCACTGTACATATCCCCAGTAGTTAATATAATGATTTCACTGTACATATCCCCAGTAGTTTATAAAATGATATCAACGTACATATCCCCAATAGTTTATATAACGATATCACTGTACATATCCCCAGTAGTTTATATCATGACATCACCGTACATATCTCCAGTGGTTTATATAATGATATCACTGTATATATCCCCAGTAGTTTACAGAAAGATATCACTCGATATATCCCCAGTAGTTTATATAATGATATCACCGTACATATCCCCAGTAGTTTATATAATGATATCACTGTACATATCCCCAGTAGTTTATATAATGATATCACCGTACATATACCCAGTTGCTGATATAATGATATCACCGTACAAAACCCCAGTAGTTTATACAATGACATCACCGTACATATCCCCAGTAGTTTATAAAATGATATCACTGTACATATCCACAGTAGTTTATATAATGATATCACCGTACATATCTCCAGTAGTTTATATAATGAAATCACCGTACATATCCCCAGTAGTTTATATAATGATATCACTGTACATATCCACAGTAGTTTACACAATGATATCACTGTACATATCCCCAGTAGTTTATATAATGATATCACCGTACATAACCCCAGTAGTTTAGACAATCATATCACTGTACATATCCCCAGTAGTTTATATAATATCACTGTAGATATCCCCAGTAGTTTATATAATGATATCACCGTCCATATCCCCAGTAGTTTATAAAATGATATCACCGTACATATCCTCAACAGTTTATATAATGATATCACTGTACATATCCCCAGTAGTTTATATCATGATATCACTGTACATATCCCCAATAGTTTATATAATGATATCACCGTACATATCCCCAGTAGTTTTTATAATGATATCACCAGACATATCCCCAGTAGTTTAGACAATCATATCACTGGACATATCCCCAGTAGTTTATATAATATCACTCTACATCTCCCCAATAGTTTATATAATGATATCACCATACATATCCCCAGTTGCTTATATAATGATATCACCGTACATATCACCAGTAGTTTATAAAATTATATCACTGTACATATCCACAGTAGTTTCTATAATGATATCACCGTACATATCCCCAGTAGTTTATATAATGAAATCACCGTACATATCCCCAGTCATTTATATAATGATATCACTGTACATATCCCCAGTAGTTTATATAATGATATCACTGTAGATATCCTTAGTAGTTGATATAATGATATCACTGTACATATCCCCAGTAGTTTATACAATGACATCACCGTACATATCACCAGTACTTTATAAAATGATATCACTGTACATATCCACAGTAGTTTATATAATGATATCACCGTACATATCTCCAGTAGTTTATATAATGATATCACCGTACATATCCCCAGTAGTTTATTAAATGATATCACCGTACATATCCTCAACAGTTTATATAATGATATCACTGTACATATCCCCAGTAGTTTATATCATGATATCACTGTACATATCCCCAATAGTTTATATAATGATATCATTGTACATATCCCCAGTAGTTTATATAATGATACCACTGTACCTATCCCCAGTAGTTTATATAATGATATCACTGTACATATCCCCAGTAGTTTATATCATGATATCACTGTACATATCCCCAACAGTTTATATAATGATATCACTGTACATATCCCCAGTAGTTTATATCATGATATCACTGTACATATCCCCAATAGTTTATATAATGATATCAGTGTACATATCCCCAATAGTTTATAAAATTATATCACTGTACATATCCACAGTAGTTTCTATAATGATATCACCGTACATATCCCCAGTAGTTTATGTAATGATATCACTGTACATATCCCCAACAGTTTATATAATGATATCACTGTACATATCCCCAGTAGTTTATATCATGATATCACTGTACATATCCCCAGTAGTTTATATCATGATATCACTGTACATATCCCCAATAGTTTATATAATGATATCAGTGTACATGTCCCCGAGTGTTTATATAATGATATCACTGTACATATCCCCAGTAGTTTATATAATGATACCACTGTACCTATCCCCAGTAGTTTATAAAATGATATCACCATACATATCCCCAGCAGTTTATAAAATGATATCACTGTACATATCCCCAGTAGTTTATATAATGATATCACTGTAAATATCCCCAGTAGGTTATATAATGATATCACCGTACATATACCCAGTTGCTGTTATAATGATATCACCGTACAAAACCCCAGTAGTTTATACAATGACATCACCGTACATATCCCCAGTAGTTTATAAAATGATATCACTGTACATATCCACAGTAGTTTACATAATGATATCACCGTACATATCTCCAGTAGTTTATATAATGATATCACTGTACATATCCCCAGTAGTTTATATAATGATATCACCGTACATAACCCCAGTAGTTTAGACAATCATATCACTGTACATCTCCCCAGTAGTTTATAAAATGATATCACCGTACATATCCTCAACAGTTTATATAATGATATCACTGTACATATCCCCAGTAGTTTATATCATGATATCACTGTACATATCCCCAATAGTTTATATAATGATATCACCGTACATATCCGCAGTAGTTTTTATAATGATATCACCGTATATATCCCCAGTAGTTTAGACAATCATATCACTGGACATATCCCCAGTAGTTTATATAATTTCACTCTACATCTCCCCAGTAGTTTATATAATGATATCACCGTACATATCCCCAGTTGCTGATATAATGATATCACCGTACATATCCCCAGTAGTTTATATAATGATATCACCGTACATATCACCAGTAGTTTATAAAATTATATCACTGTACATATCCACAGTAGTTTCTGTAATGATATCACCGTACATATCCCCAGTAGTTTATAGAATGAAATCACCGTACATATCCCCAGTAGTTTATATAATGATATCACTATACATATCCCCAGTAGTTTATATAATGATATCACTGTAGATATCCATAGTAGTTTATATAATGATATCACTGTACATATCCCCAGTAGTTTAAACAATCATATCACTGTACATATCCCCAGTAGTTTATATAATATTACTGTACATATCCCCAGTAGTTTATATAATGATATCACCGTACATATCCCCAGTAGTTTATTAAATTATATCACCGTACATATCCTCAAAAGTTTATATAATGATATCACTGTACATATCCCCAGTAGTTTATATCATGATATCACTGTACATATCCCCAACAGTTTATATAATGATATCACTGTACATATCCCCAGTCGTTTATATCATGATATCACTGTACATATCCCCAATAGTTTATATAATGATATCAGTGTACATATCCCCAATAGTTTATAAAATTATATCACTGTACATATCCACAGTAGTTTCTATAATGATATCACCGTACATATCCCCAGTAGTTTATATAATGATATCACTGTACATATCCCCAGTAGTTTATATAATGAAATCCCCGTACATATCCCCAGTAGTTTATATAATGATATCGCTGTACATATCCCCAGTAGTTTAAACAATGATATCACTGTACAGATCCATAATAGTTTATATAATGATATCACCGTACATATCCCCAGTAGTTTAAACAATCATATCACTGTACATATCCCCAGTAGTTTATATAATATCACTGTACATATCCCCAGTAGTTTATATCATGATATCACTGTACATAGCCCCAATAGTTTATATAATGATATCACCGGACATATCCCCAGTAGTTTTTATAATGATATCACTGTAAATATCCCCAGTAGTTTATATAATGATATCACTGTACATATCCCCGATTGTTTATATAATGATATCATTGTACATATCCCCAGTAGTTTATATAATGATACCACTGTACCTATCCCCAGTAGTTTATATAATGATATCACCGTACATATCCCCAGCAGTTTATATAATGATATCACTGTACATATCCCCAGTAGTTTATATAATGATATCACTGTACATATCACCAGTAGGTTATATAATGATATCACCGTACATATACCCAGTTGCTGATATAATGATATCACCGTACAAAACCCCAGTAGTTTATACAATGACATCACCGTACATATCCCCAGTAGTTTATAAAATGATATCACTGTACATATCCACAGTAGTTTATATAATGATATCACCGTACATATCTCCAGTAGTTTATATAATGAAATCACCGTACATATCCCCAGTAGTTTATATAATGATATCACTGTACATATCCACAGTAGTTTACACAATGATATCACTGTACATATCCCCAGTAGTTTATATAATGATATCACCGTACATAACCCCAGTAGTTTAGACAATCATATCACTGTACATATCCCCAGTAGTTTATATAATATCACTGTAGATATCCCCAGTAGTTTATATAATGATATCACCGTCCATATCCCCAGTAGTTTATAAAATGATATCACCGTACATATCCTCAACAGTTTATATAATGATATCACTGTACATATCCCCAGTAGTTTATATCATGATATCACTGTACATATCCCCAATAGTTTATATAATGATATCACCGTACATATCCCCAGTAGTTTTTATAATGATATCACCGTACATATCCCCAGTAGTTTAGACAATCATATCACTGGACATATCCCCAGTAGTTTATATAATATCACTCTACATCTCCCCAGTAGTTTATATAATGATATCACCGTACATATCCCCAGTTGCTTATATAATGATATCACCGTACATATCCCCAGTAGTTTATATAATGATATCACCGTACATATCACCAGTAGTTTATAAAATTATATCACTGTACATATCCACAGTAGTTTCTATAATGATATCACCGTACATATCCCCAGTAGTTTATATAATGAAATCACCGTACATATCCCCAGTAGTTTATATAATGATATCACTGTACATATCCCCAGTAGTTTATATAATGATATCACTGTAGATATCCTTAGTAGTTTATATAATGATATCACTGTACATATGCCCAGTAATTTAGACAATCATATCACTGTACATATCCCCAGTAGTTTATATAATATTACTGTACATATCCCCAGTAGTTTATATAATGATATCACCGTACATATCCCCAGAAGTTTATTAAATGATATCACCGTACATATCCTCAACAGTTTATATAATGATATCACTGTACATATCCCCAGTAGTTTATATCATGATATCACTGTACATATCCCCAATAGTTTATATAATGATATCATTGTACATATCCCCAGTAGTTTATATAATGATACCACTGTACCTATCCCCAGTAGTTTATATAATGATATCACTGTACATATCCCCAGTAGTTTATATCATGATATCACTGTACATATCCCCAACAGTTTATATAATGATATCACTGTACATATCCCCAGTAGTTTATATCATGATATCACTGTACATATCCCCAATAGTTTATATAATGATATCAGTGTACATATCCCCAATAGTTTATAAAATTATATCACTGTACATATCCACAGTAGTTTCTATAATGATATCACCGTACATATCCCCAGTAGTTTATATAATGATATCACTGTACATATCCCCAGTAGTTTATATAATGAAATCCCCGTACATATCCCCAGTAGTTTATATAATGATATCACTGTACATATCCCCAGTAGTTTACACAATGATATCACTGTACAGATCCATAGTAGTTTATATAATGATATCACCGTACATATCCCCAGTAGTTTAAACAATCATATCACTGTACATATCCCCAGTAGTTTATATAATATCACTGTACATATCCCCAGTAGTTTATATCATGATATCACTGTACATATACCCAATAGTTTATATAATGATATCACCGGACATATCCCCAGTAGTTTTTATAATGATATCACTGTAAATATCCCCAGTAGTTTATATAATGATATCACTGTACATATCCCCGATTGTTTATATAATGATATCACTGTACATATCCCCAGTAGTTTACATAATGATACCACCGTACCTATCCCCAGTAGTTTATATAATGATATCACCGTACATATCCCCAGCAGTTTATATAATGATATCACTGTACATATCCCCAGTAGTTTATATAATGATATCACCGTACATATCCCCAGTAGTTTATATGATGATATCACCGTACATATCACCAGTAGTTTATAAAATTATATCACTGTACATATCCACAGTAGTTTCTATAATGATATCACCGTACATATCCCCAGTAGTTTATATAATGAAATCACCGTACATATCCCCAGTAGTTTATATAATGATATCACTGTACATATCCCCAGTAATTTAGACAATCATATCACTGTACATATCCCCAGTAGTTTATATAATATTACTGTACATATCCCCAGTAGTCTATATAATGATATCACCGTACATATCCCCAGAAGTTTATTAAATGATATCACCGTACATATCCTCAACAGTTTATATAATGATATCACTGTACATATCCCCAGTAGTTTATATAATGATACCACTGTACCTATCCCCAGTAGTTTATATAATGATATCACTATACATATCCCCAGTAGTTTATATCATGATATCACTGTACATATCCCCAACAGTTTATATAATGATATAACTGTACATATCCCCAGTAGTTTATATCATGATATCACTGTACATATCCCCAATAGTTTATATAATGATATCAGTGTACATATCCCCAATAGTTTATAAAATTATATCACTGTACATATCCACAGTAGTTTCTATAATGATATCACCGTACATATCCCCAGTAGTTTATATAATGATATCACTGTACATATCCCCAGTAGTTTATATAATGAAATCCCCGTACATATCCCCAGTAGTTTATATAATGATATCACTGTACATATCCCCAGTAGTTTACACAATGATATCACTGTACAGATCCATAGTAGTTTATATAATGATATCACCGTACATATCCCCAGTAGTTTAAACAATCATATCACTATACATGTCCCCAGTAGTTTATATAATATCACTGTACATATCCCCAGTAGTTTATATCATGATATCACTGTACATATCCCCAATAGTTTATATAATGATATCACCGGACATATCCCCAGTAGTTTTTATAATGATATCACTGTAAATATCCCCAGTAGTTTATATAATGATATCACTGTACATATCCCCGATTGTTTATATAATGATATCACTGTACATATCCCCAGTAGTTTACATAATGATACCACCGTACCTATCCCCAGTAGTTTATATAATGATATCACCGTACATATACCCAGCAGTTTATATAATATTATCACTGTACATATCCCCAGTAGTTTATATAATGATATCACTGTACATATCCCCAGCAGTTTATATAATATTATCACTGTACATATCCCCAATAGTTTATATAATGATATCACCGGATATATCCCCAGTAGTTTTTATAATGATATCACTGTAAATATCCCCAGTAGTTTATATAATGATATCACTGTACATATCCCCGATTGTTTATATAATGGTATCACTGTACATATCCCCAGTAGTTTATATAATGATACCACTGTACCTATCCCCAGTAGTTTATATAATGATATCACCGTACATATCCCCAGCAGTTTATATAATGATATCACTGTACATATCCCCAGTAGTTTATATAATGATATCACTGTACATATCCCCAGTAGGTTATATAATGATATCACCGTACATATACCCAGTTGCTGATATAATGATATCACCGTACAAAACCCCAGTAGTTTATACAATGACATCACCGTACATATCCCCAGTAGTTTATAAAATGATATCACTGTACATATCCACAGTAGTTTATATAATGATATCACCGTACATATCTCCAGTAGTTTATATAATGAAATCACCGTACATATCCCCAGTAGTTTATATAATGATATCACTGTACATATCCACAGTAGTTTAGACAATGATATCACTGTACATATCCCCAGTAGTTTATATAATGAAATCACCGTACATAACCCCAGTAGTTTAGACAATCATATCACTGTACATATCCCCAGTAGTTTATATAATATCACTGTAGATATCCCCAGTAGTTTATATAATGATATCACCGTCCATATCCCCAGTAGTTTATAAAATGATATCACCGTACATATCCTCAACAGTTTATATAATGATATCACCGTACATATCCCCAGTAGTTTATAAAATGATATCACTGTACATATCCACAGTAGTTTACATAATGATACCACCGTACCTATCCCCAGTAGTTTATATAATGAAATCACCGTACATATCCCCAGTAGTTTATATCATGATATCACTGTACATATCCCCAATAGTTTATATAATGATATCACCGTACATATCCCCAGTAGTTTTTATAATGATATCACCGTACATATCCCCAGTAGTTTAGACAATCATATCACTGGACATATCCCCAGTAGTTTATATAATTTCACTCTACATCTCCCCAGTAGTTTATATAATGATATCACCGTACATATCCCCAGTTGCTTATATAATGATATCACCGTACATATCCCCAGTAGTTTATATAATGATATCACCGTACATATCACCAGTAGTTTATAAAATTATATCACTGTACATATCCACAGTAGTTTCTATGATGATATCACCGTACATATCCCCAGTAGTTTATATAATGAAATCACCGTACATATCCCCAGTAGTTTATATAATGATATCACTGTACATATCCACAGTAGTTTATATAATGATATCACTGTAGATATCCATAGTAGTTTATATAATGATATCACTGTACATATCCCCAGTAGTTTAGACAATCATATCACTGTACATATCCCCAGTAGTTTATATAATATTACTGTACATATCCCCAGTAGTTTATATAATGATATCACCGTACATATCCCCAGTAGTTTATTAAATGATATCACTGTACATATCCCCAACAGTTTATATAATGATATCACTGTACATCTCCCCAGTCGTTTATATCATGATATCACTGTACATATCCCCAATAGTTTATATAATGATATCAGTGTACATATCCCCAATAGTTTATAAAATTATATCACTGTACATATCCACAGTAGTTTCTATAATGATATCACCGTACATATCCCCAGTAGTTTATATAATGATATCACTGTACATATCCCCAGTAGTTTATATAATGAAATCCCCGTACATATCCCCAGTAGTTTATATAATGATATCGCTGTACATATCCCCAGTAGTTTACACAATGATATCACTGTACAGATCCATAATAGTTTATATAATGATATCACCATACATATCCCCAGTAGTTTAAACAATCATATCACTGTACATATCCCCAGTAGTTTATATAATATCACTGTACATATCCCCAGTAGTTTATATCATGATATCACTGTACATAGCTCCAATAGTTTATATAATGATATCACCGTACATATCCCCAGTAGTTTTTATAATGATATCACTGTAAATATCCCCAGTAGTTTATATAATGATATCACTGTACATATCCCTGATTGTTTATATAATGATATCACTGTACATATCCCCAGTAGTTTATATAATGATATCACTGTACCTATCCCCAGTAGTTTATATAATGATATCACCGTACATATCCCCAGCAGTTTATATAATGATATCACTGTACATATCCCCAGTAGTTTATATAATGATATCACTGTACATATCACCAGTAGGTTATATAATGATATCACCGTACATATACACAGTTGCTGATATAATGATATCACCGTACAAAACCCCAGTAGTTTATACAATGACATCACCGTACATATCCCCAGTAGTTTATAAAATGATATCACTGTACATATCCACAGTAGTTTATATAATGATATCACCGTACATATCTCCAGTAGTTTATATAATGAAATCACCGTACATATCCCCAGTAGTTTATATAATGATATCACTGTACATATCCACAGTAGTTTACACAATGATATCACTGTACATATCCCCAGTAGTTTATATAATGATATCACCGTACATAACCCCAGTAGTTTAGACAATCATATCACTGTCAATATCCCCAGTAGTTTATATAATATCACTGTAGATATCCCCAGTAGTTTATATAATGATATCACCGTCCATATCCCCAGTAGTTTATAAAATGATATCACCGTACATATCCTCAACAGTTTATATAATGATATCACTGTACATATCCCCAGTAGTTTATATCATGATATCACTGTACATATCCCCAATAGTTTATATAATGATATCACCGTACATATCCCCAGTAGTTTTTATAATGATATCACCGTACATATCCCCAGTAGTTTAGACAATCATATCACTGGACATATCCCCAGTAGTTTATATAATATCACTCTACATCTCCCCAGTAGTTTATATAATGATATCACCGTACATATCCCCAGTTGCTTATATAATGATATCACCGTACATATCCCCAGTAGTTTATATAATGATATCACCGTACATATCACCAGTAGTTTATAAAATTATATCACTGTACATATCCACAGTAGTTTCTATAATGATATCACCGTACATATCCCCAGTAGTTTATATAATGAAATCACCGTACATATCCCCAGTAGTTTATATAATGATATCACTGTACATATCCCCAGTAGTTTATATAATGATATCACTTTAGATATCCATAGTAGTTTATATAATGATGTCACTGTACATATCCCCAGTAGTTTAGACAATCATATCACTGTACATATCCCCAGTAGTTTATATAATATTACTGTACATATCCCCAGTAGTTTATATAATGATATCACCGTACATATCCCCAGTAGTTTATTAAATGATATCACCGTACATATCCCCAGTAGTTTAGACAATCATATCACTGGACATATCCCCAGTAGTTTATATAATTTCACTCTACATCTCCCCAGTAGTTTATATAATGATATCACCGTACATATCCCCAGTTGCTTATATAATGATATCACCGGACATATCCCCAGTAGTTTATATAATGATATCACCGTACATATCACCAGTAGTTTATAAAATTATATCACTGTACATATCCCCAGTAGTTTATATAATGAAATCCCCATACATATCCCCAGTAGTTTATATAATGATATCACTGTACATATCCCCAGTAGTTTATATAATGATATCACTGTACATATCCCCAGTAGTTTATATAATGATATCACTGTACATATCCCCAGTAGTTTACACAATGATATCACCGTACATATCCCCAGTAGTTTATATAATGAAATCACCATACATATCCCCAGTAGTTTATATAATGATATCACTGTACATATCCACAGTAGTTTATATAATGATATCACTGTAGATATCCATAGTAGTTTATATAATGATATCACTGTACATATCCCCAGTAGTTTAGACAATCATATCACTGTACATATCCCCAGTAGTTTATATAATATTACTGTACATATCCCCAGTAGTTTATATAATGATATTACCATACATATCCCCAGTCGTTTATTAAATGATATCACTGTACATATCCCCAACAGTTTATATAATGATATCACTGTACATATCCCCAGTCGTTTATATCATGATATCACTGTACATATCCCCAATAGTTTATATCATGATATCAGTGTACATATCCCCAATAGTTTATAAAATTATATCACTGTACATATCCACAGTAGTTTCTATAATGATATCACCGTACATATCCCCAGTAGTTTATATAATGATATCACTGTACATATCCCCAGTAGTTTATATAATGAAATCCCCGTACATATCCCCAGTAGTTTATATAATGATATCGCTGTACATATCCCCAGTAGTTTACACAATGATATCACTGTACAGATCCATAATAGTTTATATAATGATATCACCGTACATATCCCCAGTAGTTTAAACAATCATATCACTGTACATATCCACTGTAGTTTATATAATATCACTGTACATATCCCCAGTAGTTTATATCATGATATCACTGTACATAGCTCCAATAGTTTATATAATGATATCACCGTACATATCCCCAGTAGTTTTTATAATGATATCACTGTAAATATCCCCAGTAGTTTATATAATGATATCACTGTACATATCCCTGATTGTTTATATAATGATATCACTGTACATATCCCCAGTAGTTTATATAATGATATCACTGTACCTATCCCCAGTAGTTTATATAATGATATCACCGTACATATCCCCAGCAGTTTATATAATGATATCACTGTACATATCCCCAGTAGTTTATATAATGATATCACTGTACATATCACCAGTAGGTTATATAATGATATCACCGTACATATACACAGTTGCTGATATAATGATATCACCGTACAAAACCCCAGTAGTTTATACAATGACATCACCGTACATATCCCCAGTAGTTTATATAATGATATCACTGTACCTATCCCCAGTAGTTTATATAATGATATCACCGTACATATCCCCAGCAGTTTATATAATGATATCACTGTACATATCCCCAGTAGTTTATATCATGATATCACTGTACATATCCCCAATAGTTTATATAATGATATCACCGTACATATCCCCAGTAGTTTTTATAATGATATCACCGTACATATCCCCAGTAGTTTAGACAATCATATCACTGGACATATCCCCAGTAGTTTATATAATATCACTCTACATCTCCCCAGTAGTTTATATAATGATATCACCGTACATATCCCCAGTTGCTTATATAATGATATCACCGTACATATCCCCAGTAGTTTATATAATGATATCACCGTACATATCACCAGTAGTTTATAAAATTATATCACTGTACATATCCACAGTAGTTTCTATAATGATATCACCGTACATATCCCCAGTAGTTTATATAATGAAATCCCCATACATATCCCCAGTAGTTTATATAATGATATCACTGTACATATCCCCAGTAGTTTATATAATATTACTGTACATATCCCCAGTAGTTTATATAATGATATCACCGTACATATCCCCAGTAGTTTATTAAATGATATCACCGTACATATCCCCAGTAGTTTAGACAATCATATCACTGGACATATCCCCAGTAGTTTATATAATTTCACTCTACATCTCCCCAGTAGTTTATATAATGATATCACCGTACATATCCCCAGTTGCTTATATAATGATATCACCGGACATATCCCCAGTAGTTTATATAATGATATCACCGTACATATCACCAGTAGTTTATAAAATTATATCACTGTACATATCCACAGTAGTTTCTATAATGATATCACCTTACATATCCCCAGTAGTTTATATAATGATATCACTGTACATATCCCCAGTAGTTTATATAATGAAATCCCCATACATATCCCCAGTAGTTTATATAATGATATCACTGTACATATCCCCAGTAGTTTATATAATGATATCACTGTACATATCCCCAGTAGTTTATATAATGATATCACTGTACATATCCACAGTAGTTTACACAATGATATCACCGTACATATCCCCAGTAGTTTATATAATGAAATCACCGTACATATCCCCAGTAGTTTATATAATGATATCACTGTACATATCCACAGTAGTTTATATAATGATATCACTGTAGATATCCATAGTAGTTTATATAATGATATCACTGTACATATCCCCAGTAGTTTAGACAATCATATCACTGTACATATCCCCAGTAGTTTATATAATTTACTGTACATATCCCCAGTAGTTTATATAATGATATCACCGTACATATCCCCAGTCGTTTATTAAATGATATCACTGTACATATCCCCAACAGTTTATATAATGATATCACTGTACATATCCCCAATAGTTTATATAATGATATCACCGTACATATCCCCAATAGTTTATATAATGATATCAGTGTACATATCCCCAATAGTTTATAAAATTATATCACTGTACATATCCACAGTAGTTTCTATAATGATATCACCGTACATATCCCCAGTAGTTTATATAATGATATCACTGTACATATCCCCAGTAGTTTATATAATGAAATCCCCGTACATATCCCCAGTAGTTTATATAATGATATCGCTGTACATATCCCCAGTAGTTTACACAATGATATCACTGTACAGATCCATAATAGTTTATATAATGATATCACCGTACATATCCCCAGTAGTTTAAACAATCATATCACTGTACATATCCCCAGTAGTTTATATAATATCACTGTACATATCCCCAGTAGTTTATATCATGATATCACTGTACATAGCTCCAATAGTTTATATAATGATATCACCGGACATATCCCCAGTAGTTTTTATAATGATATCACTGTAAATATCCCCAGTAGTTTATATAATGATATCACTGTACATATCCCTGATTGTTTATATAATGATATCACTGTACATATCCCCAGTAGTTTATATAATGATACCACTGTACCTATCCCCAGTAGTTTATGTAATGATATCACCGTACATATCCCCAGCAGTTTATATAATGATATCACTGTACATATCCCCAGTAGTTTATATAATGATATCACTGTACATATCCCCAGTCGTTTATATCATGATATCACTGTACATATCCCCAATAGTTTATATAATGATATCAGTGTACATATCCCCAATAGTTTATAAAATTATATCACTGTACATATCCACAGTAGTTTCTATAATGATATCACCGTACATATCCCCAGTAGTTTATATAATGATATCACTGTACATATCCCCAGTAGTTTATATAATGAAATCCCCATACATATCCCCAGTAGTTTATATAATGATATCACTGTACATATCCAAAGTAGTTTATATAATGATATCACTGTACATATCCCCAGTAGTTTAGACAATGATATCACTGTACAGATCCATAGTAGTTTATATAATGATATCACCGTACATATCCCCAGTAGTTTAAACAATCATATCACTGTACATATCCCCAGTAGTTTATATAATATCACTGTACATATCCCCAGTAGTTTATATAATGATATCACTGTACATATCCCCAGTAGTTTATATAATGATATCACTGTACATATCCCCAGTCGTTTATATCATGATATCACTGTACATATCCCCAATAGTTTATATAATGATATCAGTGTACATATCCCCAATAGTTTATAAAATTATATCACTGTACATATCCACAGTAGTTTCTATAATGATATCACCGTACATATCCCCAGTAGTTTATATAATGATATCACTGTACATATCCCCAGTAGTTTATATAATGAAATCCCCATACATATCCCCAGTAGTTTATATAATGATATCACTGTACATATCCAAAGTAGTTTATATAATGATATCACTGTACATATCCCCAGTAGTTTACACAATGATATCACTGTACAGATCCATAGTAGTTTATATAATGATATCACCGTACATAACCCCAGTAGTTTAAACAATCATATCACTGTACATATCCCCAGTAGTTTATATAATATCACTGTACATATCCCCAGTAGTTTATATCATGATATCACTGTACATATCCCCAATAGTTTATAAAATTATATCACTGTACATATCCACAGTAGTTTCTATAATGATATCACCGTACGTATCCCCAATAGTTTATATAATGATATCACTGTACATATCCCCGATTGTTTATATAATGATATCACTGTACATATCCCCAGTAGTTTATATAATGATAGCACTGTACATATCCCCAGTAGGTTATATAATGATATCACCGTACATATACCCAGTTGCTGATATAATGATATCACCGTACATAACCCCAGTAGTTTATATGTTGATATCACCGTACATAACCCCAGTAGTTTATATGATCGTATCACTGCACATATCCCCAGTAGTTTATGTAATGATATCACTGTACATATCCCCAGTAGTTTATATCATGATATCGCCGTATATATCCCCAGTTGTTTATATCATGTTATCACCGTACGTATCCCCAATAGTTTATATAATGATATCACTGTACATATCCCCAGTCGTTTATATAATGATATCACCGTACATATCCCCAATAGTTTATACAATGATATCACTGCACATAACCCCAGTAGTTTATATAATGATATCACTGTACATATCCCCAATAGATTATATAATGATATCACCGTACATATCCCCAGTAGTTTATATAATGATATCACTGTACATGTCTCCAGTAGTTTATATAATGATATCATCGTACATATCCCCAGCAGTTTATATAATGATATCACCGTACATATCCCCAATAGTTTATATAATGATATCACCGTACATACCCCCAATAGTTTATATGATGATATCACCGTACATATATCCAGTAGTTTATACAATGATATCACTGTACATATCCCAAGTAGTTTATATAATAATGGCACCGTACAAATCCCCAATAGTTCATAAAATGATATCACCGTACATATCCCCAGTAGTTTATATCGTGATATCACTGTACATACACCCAATAGTTTATATAATGATATCACCGTACATATCCCCAATAGTTTATATAATAATAGCACCGTACAAATCCCCAATCGTTCATATAATGATATCACCGTACATATCCCCAGTAGTTTATATAATGATACCACTGTACATAACCCCAGTAGTTTATATAATAATATCACTGCATATATCACCAGTAGTTTATATAATAATAGCACCGTACATACCACCAATAATTTATATAATGATATCACCGTACATATCCCAGGTAGTTTATATAATGATATCACTGTACATATCCCCAGCAGTTTATATAATGATATCACTGTACATATCCCCAGTAGTTTATATAATAATAGCACCATCCATATCCCCAACAGTTTATATAATGATATCACTGTACATATCAACAGTAGTTTATATAATGATATCACTGTACATATTCCCAGTAGTTTATATAATGATATCACTGTACATATCCTGAGTAGTTTAGATAATGATATCACCGTACATATACCCAGTAGTTTATATAATGATATCACTGTACATATCCCCAGTAGTATATATCATAATAACACCGTACAAATCCCCAATAGTTCATATAATGATATCAGCTTACATATCCCCAGTAGTTTATATAATGATATCACTGTACATATCCCCAATAGTTTATATAATGATATCACTGAACATATCCCCTGCAGTTTATATAATGATATCACCATACATATCCCCAATAGTTTATGTAATGATATCACCGTACATATCCCCAACAGTTTATATAATGATATTACTGTACATATCCCCAGTGGTTTATATAATGATATCACTGTACATATCCCCAGTAGATTATATCATGATATCACTGTACATATCCCCAGAAGTTTATATAATGATATCACTGTACATATCCCCAGTAGTTTATATAACGATATCATTGTACATATCCCCAGTAGTTTATATAATGATGTCACTGTACAGATCCCCAGTAGTTTATATATTGATATCACCGTACATATCCCCAATAGTTTATATAATGATATCACTGTACATTGCCCCAGCAGTTTATATGATGATATCACTGTACATATCCCCAGTAGTTTAGAAAATGATATCACTGTACATACCCTCAATAATTTATATAATGATATCACCGTACATATCCCAGGTAGTTTATATGATGATATCACTGTACATATCGCCAGTAGTTTAGAAAATGATCTCACCGTACATATCCCCCGTAGTTTATATAGTGATATAACCGTACATATCCCCAGTAGTTTATATAATGATATCACCGTACATATCCCCAGTAGTTTATATAATGATATCACCGTACATATCCCCAATAGTTTATATAATAATAGCACCGTACATACCCACAATAGTTTATATGATGATATCACCGTACATATCCCCAGTAGTTTATATAATGATATCACTGTACACATCCCCAGCAGTTTATAATGATATCACTGTACATATCCCCAGTAGTTTATATAATAATAGCACCATCCATATCCCCAATAGTTTATATAATGATATCACTGTACATATTCCCAGTAGTTTATATAATATCACTGTACATATCCTGAGTAGTTTATATAATGATATCACCGTACATATACCCAGTAGTTTATATAATGATATCACTGTACATATCCCCAGTAGCATATATCATAACAGCACCGTACAAATCCGCAGTAGTTTATATAATGATATGACTGTACATATCCCCAATAGTTTATATAATGATATCACTAAACATATCCCCTGTAGTTTATATAATGATATCACCGTACATATCCCCAATATTTTATATAATGATATCACCGTACATATCCCCAATAGTTTATATATTATCACTGTTCATATCCCCAGTAGTTTATATAATGATATCACTGTACATATCCCCAGTAGTTTTATAATGATATCACTGTACATATCCCCAGTAGATTATATCATGGTATCACTGAACATATCCCCAGAAGTTTATATAATGATGTCACTGCACATATCCCCAGCAGTTTATATAACGATATCACTGTACATATCCCAGTAGTTTATATAATGATATCACTGTACATATCCCAATAGTTTATATAATGATATCACCGTACATATCCCCAATAGTTTATATAATGATATCATTGTACATATCCCCAATAGTTTATATAATGATATCACTGTACATATCCCCAGTAGTTTATATAATGATATCACTGTATATATCCCCAGTAGTATATATAATAATAGCAACGTACAAATCCCCAATAGTTCATATAATGATATCACCGTACATATCCCCAGTAGTTTATATAATATCACTGTACATATCCCCAGTAGTTTATATAATGATATCACTGTACACATCCCCAGTAGTTGATATAATGATATCACTGTACATATCCACAATAGTTTACATAATGATATCACTGAACATATCCCCTGTAGTTTATATAATGATATCACCGTACATATCCCCAACAGTTTATATAATGATATTACTGTACATATCCCCAGTGGCTTATATAATGATATCACTGTACATATCCCCAGGAGTTTTATAATGATATCACTGTACATATCCCCAGTAGATTATATCATGATATCACTGTACATATCACCAGAAGTTTATATAATGATATCACTGTACATATCCCCAGTAATTTATATAACAATGTCACTGTACATATCCCCAGTAGTTTATATCATGATATCACTGCATATATCCCCTTTAGTTTATGTAATGATATCACTGTACACATCCCCAATAGTTTATATAATGATATCATTGTACATATACCCAGTAGTTTTTAAGATGATATCACTGTACATATCCCCAGTAGTTTACAAATTGATATCACTGTACATACCCCCAATAATTTATATAATGATATCACCGTACAAATCCCAAGTAGTTTATATGATGATATCACTGTAGATATCCCCAGTAGTTTAGAAAATGATATCACCGTACATATCCCCAGTAGTTTATATAATGATATAACCGTACATATCCCCAGTAGTTTATATAATGATATCACCGTACATATCCCCAGTAGTTTATATGATGATATCACTGCACATATCCCCAGTAGTTTATATTATGATATCAATGTACATATCCCCAGTAGTTTATATAATGATATCACTGTATATATCCCCAGTAGTTTATATAATGATATCACTTTATATATCCCCAGTAGTTTATATGATGATATCACTGTACATATCCCCAATAGTTTATATACTGATATCACTGTACATATCCCCAGTAGTTTATTTAATGATATCACTGCATATATCACCAGTAGTTTATATAATAATAGCACCGTACATACCCCCAATAATTTATATAATGATATCACCCTTCATATCCCCAATTGTTTATATATTATCACTGTATAGATCCCCAGTAGTTTATATAATGATATCACCATACATATCCCCAGTAGTTTATATAATGATATCACTGTCCATATCCCCAGTAGTTTATATAATGATATCACCGTACATATCCCCAGTAGTTGATATAATAATAGCACCGTACAAATCCCCAATAGTTCATATAATGATATCACCGTACATATCCCCAGTAGTTTATATAATGATATCACTGTACATATCCCCAGTAGTTTATATAGTGATATCACTGTACATACCCCCAATAGTTTATATAATGATATCACCGTACATATCCCCAATAGTTTATATAATAATAGCACCGTACAAATCCCCAATAGTTCATATAATGATATCACCGTACATATCCCCAGTAGTTTATATAATGATATCACTGTACATATCCCCAGTAGTTTATATAATGATATCACTCTACATACCCCCAGTATTTTATATAATGATATCACCGTACATATCCCCAGTAGTTTGTATAATGATATCACTTTACATATCCCCAGTGGTTTACATAATGATATCACCGTACATATCCCCAGTAGTTTATATAATGATATGACTGTACATATCCCCAATAGTTTATATAATGATATCACTGAACATATCCCCTGTAGTTTATATAATGATATCACCGTACATATGCCCAATAGTTTATATAGTGATATCACCATACATATCCCCAACAGTTTATATGATGATATTACTGTACATATCCCCAGTGGTTTATATAATGATATCACTGTACATATCCCCAGTAGATTATATAATGATATCACTGTACATATCCCCAGAAGTTTATATAATGATATCACTGTACATATCCCCAGTAGTTTATATAACGATATCACTTTACATATCCCCAGTAGTTTATATAATGATGTCACTGTACATATCCCCAGTGGTTTATAGAATTATATCACTGTACATATCCCCAATAGTTTATATAATGATATCACTGTACATATCCCCAGCAGTTTATATGATGATATCACTGTACATTTCCCCAGTAGTTTAGATAATGATATCACTGTGCATACCCTCTTAAATTTATATAATGATATCACCGTACATATCCCAGGTAGTTTATATGATGATATCACTGTACATATCCCCAGTAGTTTAAAAAATGATATCACCGTACATACCCCCAGTAGTTTATATAGTGATATAACCGTACATATCCCCAGTAGTTTATATAATGATATCACCGCACATATCCCCAGTAGTTTATATAATGATATCACTGTATATATCCCCAGTAGTTTATTTAATAATAGCACCGTACATACCCACAATAGTTTATATGATGATGTCACCGTACATATACCCAGTAGTTTATATAATGATATCACTGTACATATCCCCAGTAGTTGATATAATAATAGCACCGTACAAATCCCCAATAGTTCAAATAATGATATCACCGTACATATCCCCAGTAGTTTATATAATGATATCACTGTACATATCCCCAGTAGTTTATATAATGATATTACTGTACATACCCCCAAAAGTTTATATAATGATATCACCGTACATATCCCCAGTATTTTTTATAATGCTTTCACCGTACATATCCCCAGTAGTTTACATAATGATATCACTGTACATATCTCCAGTGGTTTATATAATGATATCACTGTACTTATCCCCAGTAGTTTATATAATGATATCACTGTACACATCCCCAGTTGTTGATATAATGATATCACTGTACATATCCCCAGTAGTTTATATAATGATTTCACTTTATACATCCCCAGTAGTTTATATAATGATATCACTGTATATATCCCCAATAGTTTATGTGATGATATCACTGTACATATCCCCAGTAGTTTATATAATGATATCACTGCATATATCACCAGTAGTTTATATAATAATAGCACCGTACATACCCCCAATAATTTATAAAATGATATCACCGTACATATCCCCAGTAGTTGATGTAATGATATCACTGTACATATCCCCAGTGGTTTATATAATGATATCACTGTACTTATCCCCAGTAGTTTATATAATGACATCACTGTACACATCCCCAGTTGTTGATATAATGATATCACTGTACATATTCCCAGTAGTTTATATAATGATATCACTGTACATATCCTGAGTAGTTTATATAATGATATCACCGTACATATACCCAGTAGTTTATATAATGATATCAATGTACATATCCCCAGTAGTATATATCATAATAACACCGTACAAATCCCCAATAGTTCATATAATGATATCACCGTACATATCCCCAGTAGTTTATATAATGATATCACTGTACATATCCCCAGCAGTTTATATGATGATATCACTGTACATACCCCCAATAGTTTATATAATAATATCACCGTACATATCCCCAATAGTTTATATAATATCACTGTACATATCCCCGGTAGTTTATATAATGATATCACTGTACACATCCCCAGTAGTTTATATAATGATATGACTGTACATATCCCCAATAGTTTATATAATGACATCACTGTACATATTCCCAGTAGTTTATATAATGATATCACCGTACATATCCCCAATAGTTTATATAATGATATCACCGTACATATTCCCAATAGTTTATATAATATCACTGTACATATCCCCAGTAGTTTATATAATGATATCACTGTACACATCCCCAGTTGTTGATATAATGATATCACTGTACATATCCCCAGTAGTTTATATAATGATTTCACTTTATATATCCCCAGTAGTTTATATAATGATATCACTGTATATATCCCCAATAGTTTATATGATGATATCACTGTACATATCCCCAGTAGTTTATATAATGATATCACTGCATATATCACCAGTAGTTTATATAATAATAGCACCGTACATACCCCCAATAATTTATATAATGATATCACCGTACATATCCCCAGTAGTGTATATAATGATATCGCTGTACATATCCCCAGTAGTATATATAATAATAGCACAGTACAAATCCCCAATAGTTCATATAATGATATCACCGTACATATCTCCAGTAGTTTATATAATGATATCACTGTACATATCCCCAGTAGTTTATATAACGATATCACTGTACATATACCCAGTAGTTTATATAATGATATCACTGTACATATCCTCAATAGTTTATATAATGATATCACCGTACATATCTCCAATAGTTTATATAATGATATCACTGTACATATCCCCAATAGTTTATATAATGATATCACTGTACATATCCCCAGTAGTTTATATGATGATATCACCGTACATATACCCAGTAGTTTATATAATGATATCGCTGTACATATCCCCAGTAGTTTATATTATGATATCACTGTACATATCCCCAATAGTTTATATAATGATATCACTGTACACATCCCCAGTTGTTGATATAATGATATCACTGTACATATCCCCAGTAGTTTATATAATGATTTCACTTTATATATCCCCAGTAGTTTATATAATGATATCACTGTATATATCCCCAATAGTTTATGTGATGATATCACTGTACATATCCCCAGTAGTTTATATAATGATATCACTGCATATATCACCAGTAGTTTATATAATAATAGCACCGTACATACCCCCAATAATTTATATAATGATATCACCGTACATATCCTCAGTAGTTTATATAATGATATCGCTGCACATATCCCCAGTAGTATATATAATAATAGCACAGTACAAATCCCCAATAGTTCATATAATGATATCACCGTACATATCTCCAGTAGTTTATATAATGATATCACTGTACATATCCCCAGCAGTTTATATGATGATATCACTGTACATACCCCCAATAGTTTATATAATGATATCACCGTACATATCCCCAATAGTTTATATAATATCACTGTACATATCCCCAGTAGTTTATATAATGATATCACTGTACACATCCCCAGTAGTTGATACAATGATATCACTGTACATATCCCCAATAGTTTACATAATGATATCACTGAACATATCCCCTGTAGTTTATATAATGATATCACCGTACATATCCCCAACAGTTTATATAATGATATCACTGTACATATCCCCAGTGGCTTATATAATGATATCACTGTACATATCCCCAGGAGTTTTATAATGATATCACTGTACATATCCCCAGTAGATTATATCATGATATCACTGTACATATCCCCAGAAGTTTATATAATGATATCACTGTACATATCCCCAGTAATTTATATAACAATGTCACTGTACATATCCCCAGTAGTTTATATCATGATATCACTGCATATATCCCCTTTAGTTTATGTAATGATATCACTGTACACATCCCCAATAGTTTATATAATGATATCATTGTACATATACCCAGTAGTTTTTAAGATGATATCACTGTACATGTCCCCAGTAGTTTACAAATTGATATCACTGTACATACCCCCAATAATTTATATAATGATATCACCGTACATATCCCAAGTAGTTTATATGATGATATCACTGTAGATATCCCCAGTAGTTTAGAAAATGATATCACCGTACATATCCCCAGTAGTTTATATAATGATATAACCGTACATATCCCCAGTAGTTTATATAATGATATCACCGTACATATCCCCAGTAGTTTATATGATGATATCACTGTACATATCCCCAGTAGTTTATATTATGATATCAATGTACATATCCCCAGTAGTTTATATAGTGATATCACTGTACATACCCCCAATAGTTTATATAATGATATCACCGTACATATCCCCAATAGTTGAAATAATAATAGCACCGTACAAATCCCCAGTAGTTTATATAGTGATATCACTGTACATACCCCCAATAGTTTATATAATGATATCACCGTACATATCCCCAATAGTTCATATCATGATATCACCGTACATATCCCCAGTAGTTTATATAATGATATCACTGTACATATCCCCAGTAGTTTATATAATGATATCACTCTACATACCCCCAGTATTTTATATAATGATATCACCGTACATATCCCCAGTAGTTTGTATAATGATATCACTTTACATATCCCCAGTGGTTTATATAATGATATCACTGTACACATCCCCAGTTGTTGATATAATGATCTCACTGTACATATCCCCAGTAGTTTATATAATGATATCACCGTACATATCCCCAGTAGTTTATATAATGATATGACTGTACATATCCCCAATAGTTTATATAATGATATCACTGAACATATCCCCTGTAGTTTATATAATGATATCACCGTACATATGCCCAATAGTTTATATAATGATATCACCATACATATCCCCAACAGTTTATATGATGATATTACTGTACATATCCCCAGTGGTTTATATAATGATATCACTGTACATATCCCCAGTAGATTATATCATGATATCACTGTACATATCCCCAGAAGTTTATATAATGATATCACTGTACATATCCCCAGTAGTTTATATAACGATATCACTTTACATATCCCCAGTAGTTTATATAATGATGTCACTGTACATATCCCCAGTAGTTTATAGAATTATATCACTGTACATATCCCCAATAGTTTATATAATGATATCACTGTACATATCCCCAGCAGTTTATATGATGATATCACTGTACATATCCCCAGTAGTTTAGAAAATGATATCACTGTGCATACCCTCAAAAATTTATATAATGATATCACCGTACATATCCCAGGTAGTTTATATGATGATATCACTGTACATATCCCCAGTAGTTTAAAAAATGATATCACCGTACATATCCCCAGTAGTTTATATAGTGATATAACCGTACATATCCCCAGTCGTTTATATAATGATATCACCGTACATATCCCCAGTAGTTTATATTATGATATCACTGTACATATCCCCAGTAGTTTATATTATGATATCACTGTACATATCCCCAATAGTTTATATAATGATATCACCGTACATATCCCCAGTAGTTTATATAATGATATCACTGTATATATCCCCAGTAGTTTATTTAATAATAGCACCGTACATACCCACAATAGTTTATATGATGATATCACCGTACATATACCCAGTAGTTTATATAATGATATCACTGTACATATCCCCAGTAGTTGATATAATAATAGCACCGTACAAATCCCCAATAGTTCATATAATGATATCACCGTACATATCCCCAGTAGTTTATATAATGATATCACTGTACATATCCCCAGTAGTTTATATAATGATATTACTGTACATACCCCCAAAAGTTTATATAATGATATCACCGTACATATCCCCAGTATTTTTTATAATGCTTTCACCGTACATATCCCCAGTAGTTTACATAATGATATCACTGTACATATCCCCAGTGGTTTATATAATGATATCACTGTACTTATCCCCAGTAGTTTATATAATGATATCACTGTACACATCCCCAGTTGTTGATATAATGATATCACTGTACATATCCCCAGTAGTTTATATAAAGATTTCACTTTATACATCCCCAGTAATTTATATAATGATATCACTGTATATATCCCCAATAGTTTATATAATGATATCACTGTACATATCCCCAGTAGTTTATATAATGATATCACTGCATATATCACCAGTAGTTTATATAATAATAGCACCGTACATACCCCCAATAATTTATATAATGATATCACCGTACATATCCCCAGTAGTTTATATAATGATATCACTGTACATATCCCCAGTGGTTTATATAATGATATCACTGTACTTATCCCCAGTAGTTTATATAATGATATCACTGTACACATCCCCAGTTGTTGATATAATGATATCACTGTACATATTCCCAGTAGTTTATATAATGATATCACTGTACATATCCTGAGTAGTTTATATAATGATATCACCGTACATATACCCAGTAGTTTATATAATGATATCAATGTACATATCCCCAGTAGTATATATCATAATAACACCGTACAAATCCCCAATAGTTCATATAATGATATCACCGTACATATCCCCAGTAGTTTATATAATGATATCACTGTACATATCCCCAGCAGTTTATATGATGATATCACTGTACATACCCCCAATAGTTTATATAATAATATCACCGTACATATCCCCAATAGTTTATATAATATCACTGTACATATCCCCAGTAGTTTATATAATGATATCACTGTACACATCCCCAGTAGTTTATATAATGATATGACTGTACATATCCCCAATAGTTTATATAATGACATCACTGTACATATTCCCAGTAGTTTATATAATGATATCACCGTACATATCCTCAATAGTTTATATAATGATATCACCGTACATTTACCCAATAGTTTATATAATATCACTGTACATATCCCCAGTAGTTTATATAATGATATCACTGTACATATCCCCAGTAGTTTTATAATGATATCACTGTACATATCCCCAGAAGTTTATATAATGATGTCACTGTACATATACCCAGTAGTTTATATAATGATATCACTGTACATATCCTCAATAGTTTATATAATGATATCACCGTACATATCCCCAATAGTTTATATAATGATATCACTGTACATATCCACAATAGTTTATATAATGATATCACTGTACATATCCCCAGTAGTTTATATGATGATATCACCGTACATATACCCAGTAGTTTATATAATGATATCGCTGTACATATCCCCAGTAGTTTATATTATGATATCACTGTACATATCCCCAATAGTTTATATAATGATATCACTGTACACATCCCCAGTTGTTGATATAATGATATCACTGTACATATCCCCAGTAGTTTATATAATGATTTCACTTTATATATCCCCAGTAGTTTATATAATGATATCACTGTATATATCCCCAATAGTTTATATGATGATATCACTGTACATATCCCCAGTAGTTTATATAATGATATCACTGCATATATCACCAGTAGTTTATATAATAATAGCACCGTACATACCCCCAATAATTTATATAATGATATCACCGTACATATCCCCAGTAGTTTATATAATGATATCGCTGTACATATCCCCAGTAGTATATATAATAATAGCACAGTACAAATCCCCAATAGTTCATATAATGATATCACCGTACATATCTCCAGTAGTTTATATAATGATATCACTGTACATATCCCCAGCAGTTTATATGATGATATCACTGTACATACCCCCAATAGTTTATATAATGATATCACCGTACATATCCCCAATAGTTTATATAATATCACTGTACATATCCCCAATAGTTTATATAATATCACTGTACATATCCCCAGTAGTTTATATAATGATATCACTGTACACATCCCCAGTAGTTTATATAATGATATGACTGTACATATCCCCAATAGTTTATATAATGACATCACTGTACATATTCCCAGTAGTTTATATAATGATATCACCGTACATATCCTCAATAGTTTATATAATGATATCACCGTACATTTACCCAATAGTTTATATAATATCACTGTACATATCCCCAGTAGTTTATATAATGATATCACTGTACATATCCCCAGTAGTTTTATAATGATATCACTGTACATATCCCCAGAAGTTTATATAATGATGTCACTGTACATATACCCAGTAGTTTATATAATGATATCACTGTACATATCCTCAATAGTTTATATAATGATATCACCGTACATATCCCCAATAGTTTATATAATGATATCACTGTACATATCCACAATAGTTTATATAATGATATCACTGTACATATCCCCAGTAGTTTATATGATGATATCACCGTACATATACCCAGTAGTTTATATAATGATATCGCTGTACATATCCCCAGTAGTTTATATTATGATATCACTGTACATATCCCCAATAGTTTATATAATGATATCACTGTACACATCCCCAGTTGTTGATATAATGATATCACTGTACATATCCCCAGTAGTTTATATAATGATTTCACTTTATATATCCCCAGTAGTTTATATAATGATATCACTGTATATATCCCCAATAGTTTATATGATGATATCACTGTACATATCCCCAGTAGTTTATATAATGATATCACTGCATATATCACCAGTAGTTTATATAATAATAGCACCGTACATACCCCCAATAATTTATATAATGATATCACCGTACATATCCCCAGTAGTTTATATAATGATATCGCTGTACATATCCCCAGTAGTATATATAATAATAGCACAGTACAAATCCCCAATAGTTCATATAATGATATCACCGTACATATCTCCAGTAGTTTATATAATGATATCACTGTACATATCCCCAGCAGTTTATATGATGATATCACTGTACATACCCCCAATAGTTTATATAATGATATCACCGTACATATCCCCAATAGATTATATAATATCACTGTACATATCCCCAGTAGTTTATATAATGATATCACTGTACACATCCCCAGTAGTTGATATAATGTTATGACTGTACATATCCCCAATAGTTTACATAATGATATCACTGAACATATCCCCTGTAGTTTATATAATGATATCAACGTACTTATCCCCAACAGTTTATATAATGATATCACTGTACATATCCCCAGTGGCTTATATAATGATATCATTGTACATATCCCCAGTAGTTTTATAATGATATCACTGTACATATCCCCAGTAGATTATATCATGATATCACTGTACATATCCCCAGAAGTTTATATAATGATATCACTGTACATATGCCCAGTAATTTATATAACAATATCACTGTACATATCCCCAGTAGTTTATATCATGATATCACTGCATAATTCCCCTTTAGTTTATGTAATGATATCACTGTACATATCCCCAATAGTTTATATAATGATATCACTGTACATATCCCCAGTAGTTTATAAGATGATATCACTGTACATATCCCCAGTAATTAAGAAATTGATATCACTGTACATACCCCCAATAATTTATATAATGATATCACCGTACATATCCCAGGTAGTTTATATGATGATATCACTGTACATATCCCCAGTAGTTTAGAAAATGATATCACCGTACATATCCCCAGTAGTTTATATAGTGATATAACCGTACATGTCCCCAGTAGTTTATATAATGATATCACCGTACATATCCCCAGTAGTTCATATTATGATATCACTGTACATATCCCCAGTAGTTTATATTATGATATCACTGTACATATCCCCAATAGTTTATATAATGATATCACCGTACATATCCCCAGTAGTTTATATAATGATATCACTGTATGTATCCCCAGTAGTTTATTTAATAATAGCACCGTACATACCCACAATAGTTTATATGATGATATCACCGTACATATACCCAGTAGATTATATAATGATATCACCGTACATATCCCCAGTTGTTTATATAATGATATCACTGTACATATCCCCAAAAGTTTATATAATGATATCACCGTACATATCCCCAGTATTTTATATAATGCTTTCACCGTACATATCCCCAGTAGTTTATATAATGATATCACTGTACATATCCCCAGTGGTTTATAGAATGATATCACTGTACTTATCCCCAGTAGTTTATATAATGAAATCACTGTACACATCCCCAGTTGTTGATATAATGATATCACTGTACATATCCCCAGTAGTTTATATAATGATTTCACTTTATATATCCCCAGTAGTTTATATAATGATATCACTGTACATATCCCCAATAGTTTATATGATGATATCACTGTACATATCCCCAGTAGTTTATATAATAATATCACTGCATATATCACCAGTAGTTTATATAATAATAGCACCGTACATACCCCGAATACTTTATATAATGATATGACTGTACATATCCCAGGTAGTTTATATAATGATATCACTGTACATATCCCCAGCAGTGTATATAATGATATCACTGTACATATCCCCAGTAGTTTATATAATAATAGCACCATCCATATCCCCAACAGTTTATATAATGATATCACTGTACATATCCCCAGTAGTTTATATAATGACATCACTGTACATATTCCCAGTAGTTTATATAATGATATCACTGTACATATCCTGAGTAGTTTATATAATGATATCACCGTACATATACCGAGTAGTTTATATAATGATATCACTGTACATATTCCCAGTAGTATATATCATAATAGCACCGTACAAATCCCCAATAGTTCATGTAATGATATCACCGTACATATCCCCAATAGTTTATATAATGATATCACCGTACATAGCCCCAATAGTTTATATAATATCACTGAACATATCCCCAGTAGTTTATATAATGATATCACTGTACACATCCCCAGTAGTTTTATAATGATATCACTGTACATATCCCCAGTAGTTTATATAATAATAGCACCATCCATATCCCCAACAGTTTATATAATGATATCACTGTACATATCCCCAGTAGTTTATATAATGATATCACTGTACATATCCCCAGTAGTTAATATAATGATATCACTGTACATATCCCCAATAGTTTATATAATGATATCACCGTACATATCCCCAATAGTTTATATAATGATATCACTGTACATATCCCCAATAGTTTATATAATGATATCACTGTACATATCCCCAGTAGTTTACATGATGATATCACCGTACATATACCCAGTAGTTTATATAATGATATCACTGTACACATCCCCAGTAGTTTTATAATGATATCACTGTACATATCCCCAGTAGTTTATATAATAATAGCACCATCCATATCCCCAGTAGTTTATATAATGATGTCACTGTACATATCCCCAGTAGTTTATAGAATTATATCATTGTACATATCCCCAATAGTTTATATAATGATATCACCGTACATATCCCCAGTAGTTTATATTATGATATCACTGTACATATCCCCAGTAGTTTATATAACGATATCACTGTACATATCCTCAGTAGTTTATATAATGATATCACTGTATATATCCCCAGTAGTTTATTTAATAATAGCACCGTACATACCCACAATAGTTTATATGATGATATCACCGTACATATACCCAGTAGTTTATATAATGATATCACTGTACATATCCCCAGTAGTTGATATAATAATAGCACCGTACAAATCCCCAATAGTTCATATAATGATATCACTGTACTTATTCCCAGTAGTTTATATAATGATATCACTGTACACATCCCCAGTTGTTGATATAATGATATCACTGTACATATCCCCAGTAGTTTATATAATGATTTCACATTATATATCCCCAGTAGTTTATATAATGATATCACTGTACATATCCCCAATAGTTTATATGATGATATCACTGTACATATCCCCAGTAGTTTATATAATGATATCACTGTACATATCCCCAGTAGTATATATCATAATAGCACCGTACAAATCCCCAATAGTTTATATGATGATATCACCGTATATATCCCCAGTAGTTTATATAATATCACTGTACATACCCCAGTAGTTTATATAATGATATCACTGTACACATCCCCAGTAGTTTATATAATGATATGACTGTACATATCCCCAATAGTTTATATAATGATATCACTGAACATATCCCCTGTAGTTTTTATAATGATATCACCGTACATATCCCCAACAGTTTATATAATGATATTACTGTACATATCCCCAGTGGCTTATATAATGATATCACTGTACATATCCCCAGTAGTTTTATAATGATATCACTGTACATATCCCCAGTAGATTATATCATGCTATCACTGTACATATCCCCAGAAGTTTATATAATGATATCACTGTACATATCCCCAGTAATTTATATAACAATATCACTGTACATATCCCCAGTAGTTTATATCATGATATCACTGCATATATCCCCTTTAGTTTATGTAATGATATCACTGTACATATCCCCAATAGTTTATATAATGATATCACTGTACATATCCCCAGTAGTTTATAAGATGATATCACTGTGCATATCCCCAGTAGTTTAGAAAATGATATCACTGTACATACCCCCAATAATTTATATAATGATATCACCGTACATATCCCAGGTAGTTAATATGATGATATCACTGTACATATCCCCAGTCGTTTAGAAAATGATATCACCGTACATATCCCCAGTAGTTTATATAATGATATAACCGTACATATCCCCAGTAGTTTATATAATGATATCACCGTACATATCCCCAGTAGTTTATATGATGATATCACTGTACATATCCCCAGTAGTTTATATTATGATATCAATGTACATATCCCCAGTAGTTGATGTAATGATATCACTGTACATATCCCCAGTAGTTGATGTAATGATATCACCGTACATATCCCCAGTCCTTTATATAATGATATCACCGTACATATCCCCAGTAGTTTAAATAATGATATCACTGTACATATCCCCAGTAGTTTATATAATGATATCACCATACATATCCCCAGTAGTTTATATAATGATATCTCTGTACATATCCCCAATAGCTTATATAATGATATCACTGTACATATCCCCAGTAGTTGATGTAATGATATCACCGTACATATCCCCAGTAGTTTATATAATGATATCACCGTACATATCCCCAGTAGTTTAAATAATGATATCACTGTACATATCCCCAGTAGTTTATATAATGATATCACTGTACATATCCCCAATAGTTTATATAATGATATCACCGTACATATCCCCAGTAGTTTATACAATGATATCACCGTACATATCCCCCAATAGTGTATATCATGATATCACTGAACATATCCCCAGTGGTTTATATAATGATATCACTGTACATATCCCCAGTAGTTTATATTATGATATCACCGTACATATCCACAGTAGTTTATATAATGATATCACTGTACACATCCCCAGTAGTTGATATAATGATATCACTGTACATATCCCCAGTAGTTTATATAATGATATCACCTTACATATCCCCAGTAGTTTATATAATGATTTCACTGTACATATCCCCAGTAGTTTATACAATGATATCACTGTACATATCCCCAATAGTTTATATAATGATATCACCGTACAAATCCCCAATAGTTTATATAATGATATCACTGTACATATCCCCAGTAGTTTATATAATGATATCACCGTACATATCTCCAGTGATTTATGTCATGATATCACTGTATATATCCCCAGTAGTTTATATAATGATATCACTGTATATATCCCCAATAGTTTATATAATGATATCACCGTACATATCCCCAATAGTTTATATAATGATATCACTGTACATATCCCCAGTAGTTTATATAATGATATCACTGCATATATCCCCAGTAGTTTATATAATAATAGCACCGTACATACCCCCAATAATTTATATAATGATATCACCGTACATATCCCAGGTAGATTATATGATGTTGTCACTGTACATATCCCCAGTAGTTTAGAAAATGATATCACTGTACATATCCCCAGTAGTTTATATAATAATAGCACCATCCATATCCCCAATAGTTTATGTAATAATATCACTGTACTTCTCTCCAGTAGTTTATATAATCATATCACCGTACATATCCCCAGTAGTTTATATAATGATATACACGTACATATCCCCAGTAGTTTATATAATGATATCACCGTACATAACCCCAGTAGTTTATATGATGGTATCACTGTACATATCCCCAGTAATTTTTATAATGATATCACTGTACATATCCCCAGTAGTTTATATAATGATATCACTGTACATATCCCCAGTCGTTTATATCATGATATCGCCGTATATATCCCCAGTTGTTTATATAATGATATCAGTGTACATATCCCCAATAGTTTATATAATGATATCACTGTACATATCCCCAGTAGTTTATATAATGATATCTCCGTACATATCCCCAATAGTTTATATAATGATATCACCGTACATATCCCCTGTGGTTTATATAATGATATCACTGTACATATCCCCAGTAGTTTATATAATGATAGCACTGTACATATCCCCAGTAGTTTATATAATGATATCACAGTACATATCCCCAGTAGTTTATATAATGATAGCACTGTACATATCCCCAGTAGTTTATATAATGATCGCACTGTACATATCCCAAGTAGTTTATATAATCATGGTACCGCACATATCCCCAATAGTTTATATAATGATATCACCGTTCATATCCCTAATAATTTATATCATGATATCACTGTACATATCCCCAGTAGTTTATATCATGATATCACTATACATATCCCCAGTAGTTTATATAATGATATCACTCTACATATCCCCAGTAGTTTATATCATGATATCACTGTACATATTCCCACTAGTTTATGTAATGATATCACTGTACATATCCCCAGTAGTTTATATAATGATATCACTGTACATATTCCCACTAGTTTATATAATGATATCACTGTACATATCCCCAGTAGTTTATATAATGATATCACCGTACATATCCCCAATAGTTTATATAATGATATCACTGTTCATATCCCTAATAATTTATATCATGATATCACCATACATATCCCCAATAGTTTATATAATGATATCACCGTTCATATCCCTAATAATTTATATCATGATATTACCATACATATCCCCAGTAGTTTATATCATGATATCACTGTACATATCCCCAATAGTTTATATCATGATATCACTGTACATATCCCCAGTAGTTTATACAATGATATCACCGTACATATTCCCACTAGTTTATGTAATGATATCACTCTACATATCCCCAGTAGTTTATATAATGATATCACTGTACATATTCCCACTAGTTTATATAATGATAGCACTGTGCATATCCCCAGTAGTTTATATAATGATAGCACTGTACATATCGCCAGTAGTTTATATGATGATATCACCGTTCTTATCCCTAATAATTTATATCATGATATCACTGTACATATCCCCAGTAGTTTAGATAATGATATCACTGTACATATCCCCAATAGTTTATATCATGATTTCACTGTACATATCCCCAGTAGTTTATATAATGATATCACCGTACATATCCCCAGTAGTTTATATGATGATATCACGATACATATCCCCAGTAGTTTACATAATGATGGCACCGTACATATCCCCAATAGTTTACATGATGACATCACCGTTCATATCCCTAATAATTTATATCATGATATCACTGTACATATCCCCAATAGTTTATATCATGATATCACTGTACATATCCCCAGTAGTTTATACAATGATATCACCGTACATATTCCCACTAGTTTATGTAATGATATCACTGTACATATCCCTAGTAGTTTATATAATGATATCACTGTGCATATCCCCAGTAGTTTATATAATGATAGCACTGTACATATCGCCAGTAGTTTATATAATGATATCACTCTACATATCCCCATTAGTTTATATCATGATATCACTGTACATATCCCCAGTAGTTTATATAATGATATCACTGTACATATCCCCAATAGTTTATATCATGATTTCACTGTACATATCCCCAGTAGTTTATATAATGATATCACCGTACATATCCCCAGTAGTTTATATGATGATATCACGATACATATCCCCAGTAGTTTACATAATGATGGCACCGTACATATCCCCAATAGTTTACATGATGACATCACCGTTCATATCCCTAATAATTTATATCATGATATCACTGTACATATCCCCAATAGTTTATATCATGATATCACTGTTCTGTTGCCCTGACTGAAGATAGGTGCCAAGAATTTCTGCTTTGGGCGCAATCGGTGATCTGGAGACAAATTGCTAGTTTACTGTGTTTCTTTCCATTGATTTTCTGCTGAAATGACTGCACATAAATCTTCGATGAACCAGCGTTTTGGAACATAATTTAAAAAAATAAATTGTTGCATTATAACATATTTGTTGCTATTTTTAGGTGTGGTAACTTTGTGTAATTTGGATAGCGCAGTTGGAAATGGGTTACAAAATAAGCATTTTTAATGACTGTGTCAATCCACCACCTGTGACAAACCTGATTTTGAATAACTGAAAATGAGTTTAAAAAAGCTATGGAAAACCATTTGCTAATTATATTTGTATACAGTAGTCAGCCGCTTATGAGCCTCCTCGAAGGCCCGCTAACGAGCAAAATTAACAGAAACTCTCAATGGTTATTAATTCAATCTGGGGGCAGGGGTCAGTTTTGTGGGCGGGGCCAGCTTCTTGTGTAATGTTTTATAAACCAGCACAAAAGATGGTGGAAACTCGATTTGGACTGCACTTGACGTTCGTGGATCTTTTGTGCTGGCTTGGCCGATTTGTTCTCGACCATTAATCACTTGTGTATTTGGACCAGCTTCATCCATCAGACGAGTGTTAGCATTGACTGGTGAACACTGGTTGGTCTTGTGATGTGGCAAAGATTGAAAAAAAAATCACACTAAACAACCATTGACAGCAATATCTGCATACTCTGTAATGACAAAGTCATCAAATTCTCATTCAAAGATCAAAAGGCACATTCTATTACTGGGCGCTCAGGGAGGTTTGGCTGCCAATTCAGCTCATGCACTTCCAATAAACATACAAAAACCCAGAAGAAATGTGCCTGAATTCTCCAGTTCATGCAGAGAATCCCCCCAGCAGAGAATCACGCTGAGGAGATGCTATTATTTGCTTAAAGTGCCAGTGCTTTACTGGTCAATGCAAAGTTCATAAAAAATGGGAATGTCAAGTTTCAGGCTGTCCACCCATTGATAAATCTCAATCATTGGCCCCTCCATGATCAGCATCAGTGCCGCTCCCCATGGGAGCCCTTTGCAGGGAGGGCTCCACTGTACATTGGCCTGCCGAGTATTATAGAGGGGGAATTCAGCCACTTGATAGACTGGCCTCTTCGTCAAAGCTCCTCCTCTGTGGATCTGGATTAAGCAGTTGGTGATGGGTGAGCCTTGTATGCGACACAGAGGTTAATCACCAGCAGGACTGGTTGGGCCAAATGATCTGTTCCCGTGTTGTATTTTCTATGTAACTCTTATGACTCGGATGTCTAGAACGTAAAGGTGGCTAGAGTGATGCAAGCTGCCCTGTATATGTTCTTGTGCCTCAATGAAAGCAGATAGTCATCATACAGCCATTGTGCAAACTCTGAGATTTGGGTCCACAGTTGCTGGAAAGCATTATCTGAAGGCCAGATACAAGAGAGCGCAAGAGTGCTCACACACTCGCGCACACACACACGCAAATATCCAGGGCTTGTTGCCTATCATAATTGGGTTGCAAACAGCTAGCATCTGTTTTAAGCCTCACACCTCCAATTGATGGGTTCAATGGGTTATGGTGTCCTTCCTTGCTGTGGTCGAAAGGGTGGTGGCACTACACTCACACCTTTTATGATGAGTTGTGTGGCTCACCGTGCTGTGCATTTAGCCTGAGTGCAAAGCTGCATCTGTGTTGGACGGGGGGGTGGGGAGACATGGATACGTAAGAGGGATCTTTTTGGGGTTGAAGTGGCTCCATGATGACATGCCGGCCTATGGAACTAGGGCAACTCTCTGTGGCAGACTCAGTAATCCACTACAACAGTGACAACTTGCATCAGAACATTATTAACAAACACCTCAAGGTGCTTCAGAGAGTTGTAATCATAAATATAGACTCTGAGCCAAAGAAGGAGATATTAGGTGGCGTGAAAAGCTTGACAATGAGGTGGGTTTTAAAGAGGGTCTTAAGAGCATGGAGAGGCAGAGGGATTTAGGGAAGGAATTTCAGAGTGTGGGGCTGAGGAGGCTGAAAGGAAGGCTGCCAATGATGGGGTGAAGCGATGTGATGCTCAAGAGGCCAGAGTCAGAGGAAGAGAGAGTTTGGGGAGAGGGGTCATAGGGCTGGAGGAGGTTACAAGGATCAGACCATGAAGAGATTTGAACACAAGAATGAGAATCTTAAATTGGAGATACTGAGGGACATGGATCCAATGTATTTCAGTGAGAGCTGGGGTGATGTGGAGGATAGGGATCAGAACATAGAGTTGAATAGGATGGTGAGGTTGCCAACAGCCTGAGACAGTGGGTGGGAAGGGGGATTGAATATCTTGCAAGGTTACGGATTTTGTGCCGAGGACCAAAAAGGATGGCTCTGGTCTTGGCAATATTTGGCTCCAAGTAATCCTGTATTGAAGAGAGAAATCAGACCCAGCTGAATACTGTAGAATTTCTGGCCATTTTGTAATGTTGAACCAGCAATGGGAAGCAGCTCTGGGAAGCTGCTTGGTTTTAGCTGGTTAACCTCCAGTGGTAACCCTGTTGCACACATGGAGCTTTGCCACCCTGTGCCTCAGCATCTGGACCTGGGTAAGTCTAATGTGGCCCTATGGGGAGCGTGTATGGGCCAAACAGAAACCCTAACTGAGTAGCTTGATTTGGAGACTCTTAAACATGCTGATGGGTTTCTCCATGTGTCACACACCTGACTGACCAAAGGCAAATGGTAGCTCACCCCCTGGTGCAAGCTGAATGTCATTGGAGGGCCTCACTGACCCAGAATACAACATCTAGTTATCTACATACAGGAGACCTAGAACCAACATTTTAGCCCAACCCTAGCCTTGTACTGATACCTGGTTTTACATTGAACTATGACAGAAAATTAAAGTTCCATCACCTACCTCTCCAATTCTAGTCAGGACAGAGTGCAATGGTGTGCTGAACTGATTTTTCATCTCCTGATCCTGACCTGAGGAGCCTCCAGCCAGTCCATCTCTCTCAGAACATTTCCTGTTCTTGTATCTTTGGTATTGTGGCTTGAACACAAGCCAGATGTCATGAAAGTCTGCTTCTGATGAGTGTTAAGTTGAACGGGTTTGTGCAGTCGATTCAATTTCCAGTTGACAGGGGTTCAGGGAACATAAAGCTCTGGCCTTTAGAACTGGTACAGGCGGACACAAAGGTAATAGTTTACATTGCAAGGTTTGATTTCAGCAGTTCTGACTATAGACCCAGATCGGTTGGGAGAAATGAATAGTGTTTGTTTAAAAAGGAAATCCTGGAAGTGGTGTTTGTTTTTTATAGTGGCCCTGTATAATATTTACAGTGATTGCCACAAAGTCAGATTTGTGCTTTATCACACTGCTGAGAAGCAGCACTTTGTTACTGAAAGTAGAGGATATACAAGACTGAATAGTTTCCAGTCAATAAACAAATGGCTGCTTAGTGCTTCCTTTCTGTCAGATAAATGAACAAGAGTTGGATTCACATTCAACTTGCAAAGGGAAATTGGCCGTTGCTAAGCACGATTATTTCAGTGCATTTTGGCTCTTTCGGAGGCAGTGGGCTGGTGGCATTGGTGGTGTTTGGTCTCTATGAGGCGGTGAGGCAGCAACTGATAGAACTGGGATGTAGAACACTGCATCCCTGTAAGGCAGAGACAGCAGCTGAGCTTATCACAGCACAATTCACATTCACCGTGGCACAGCGGCTGGAGGCAGCACAAAATCTAAGGCAAGCTGCCGACAAGAGCATTAACAATCATCGGTTTACGCTATTTGACTTTTTTAAATGCACAAATCTAAAACAAATCCCTCTCCCCCCCCCCCCCCCGTCCCGCCCCTGCCCCGCACCAAAAGCTGGAGGGAAGGAGGATTATGCCGGGAGTGCTCCAGTACTGGAGTCTCCTGGCAGGTTGGCCAAGGGCCAGCCCAGCCGCCATCTTTTCAACCTTGAATATCCTGGTCACGGCTGAGGAGACGTGGCTGTACGAAGGTAAATGTGCAATGCACCATCTCACTGACTCTGACACAGCCAGAGGTGGATGGAGCCTGTGAGGATGTGTGAGGCCGGGAGCCGCCATGTCACACCTGACCCCTTGGACAAATATTGCACCCAATGGGCCACCAGCCTCTCTCTGTTTATAATAAGGGCACAGACTGGACATCAAAAATATGAGGTATCTATGAGGATTGACTATAATAAAACTGCAGGCAGATTTATTGACAGACCCTTGCACTGTGCAATAAAGCATCTGGGGTGTAGGGGCTGTCATATTAACTTACACTTGGTCTATAGTCATTGAGGATAATGTGCTTGCAATGGGAACATTTGATAGGGTAGATAGAAAATATTTTCTCAGGTGGGAGAGTCCAGAACAAGAAGCCACAATTCACATTAGAGCTACACCATTCAGGGAGTACTTCTTCACACGCAGGGCAGGGGAAATCTAGAATTTCCTCCCCCGGAAAGCTGTTGAGGCTGTGGGGGAGGCGGGGGGGGTGGGGGGGGGGGTCAATGGAACATTTCAAAACTGAGATTGTGAAGATTTTTGTCAGGCAAGGGTATTAGGGGATATGGAACCAAGGAGGGTAAATGTTGTTGATACAGATCAATGAATTGAATGGCAGAACAGGCTCGAGGGGCTGAATGGCTTTCTCCTGTTCCTATTTGCTCAGTAAGGTTGAAGCCAATCCTTTTGGCAGATTCATATAATGAACAGTTTTGTGGTCATCAGTCGCCATTGCTGTCATCCCAAAGCCCAACAAGGTGACAGGGTTAATTAGGTTTAGATCCAGCTATGGCAGGCTGGACAGCATATGGATAGTATATGGACAGCATAAGGACAGTATATGGACAGCATATGGACAGTATATGGACAGTATATGGACAGTATATGCATCCTCTGTGGAAAGCATGACTTTGTGTTTCTTCATCAGCATTTGCATGCAAATGCTATAGAGATGGGTTTTCCCAGCTCAGCATATCCGAAGTTCGATCCAATCGAGTTTAATGCTGTGCCATGCACGACTGTTGGGTGTAAGGAGGTGCCCAACACAGGTTGTCACTCCAGTTTGGAATTTTGTTTTGCAGTGATCTTATCCCAAAGTACAGGTGGGTGTTAGAGGGCAACTTTCCTTTCTTCAGGAACAGGGGGCTCGCACTTAGTGAAAAAAAAAGCAAGGTGGATAATGTCATCAACGTTTTATTTTTAGCCATTCTGATTGCTATTAGAAATATTAGAAACAGGAGTAGGCCATCCTCATAAAATCCACACCGACTCTCAGTCCCAGTGCTCAGTCACTCTGCCTCTGATTATAGATTCCCCACAATGAATGGTAAACGGAGAGGTCTGTAGTTACCTGGTTTCTCCCTTCTTCCATTCTTAAACAATGGAGTGACATTTGCAATTTTCCAATCCAAAGGCACAATTCTTAAATCTAGAAAGCTTTGGAAAATTGTGACTGATGCATACTATTTCGTTTAATTCTCTGGAAACCATTCGGCCTCAGAGATGTGTCTATCTTTAGTCTCATTATATGAAATCCACTAAGCTCCTTGCCTTGATTTATTTTTAGTTTATTGTACTGCTGGTATTTTATTCTCTTCTTCTACTGTTAAAACAGATTCAAAGTTATTCATTTAACAAGTCTGCCGTTTTCTTATTATCCATTATTAACCTCTTATTCTTCCCCACATCCACAGCAGCCTAACAAAACTAACCCCCTTTTGTACCATCAGTGTCCTCAAAGAAATGTCATTATCTAACTCGTCAGTACAGATCGATAACAGAAGCAGCGAGGGACCTTGATATGCCAAACACGATATTCAGGGATTTAAAAAAATATTCGTTCATGGAATGTGGGCGTCGCCCGCAAGGCCAGCATTTATTGGCCATCCCTAATTGCCCTCGGGAAGGTGATGGTGAGCCATTGTTCTTTGTAGCGGTTTGGTATAATTGAGTAGCTTGCTAGGCCATTTCAGAGGGCAGTTAAGAGTCAACCACATTGTTGTGAACTGGAGTCACATATTAGGCCAGAACAGGTAAGGACGGCAGATTTCCTTCCCTAAAGGACATCAATGAACCAGATGGAATTTTACAACAATCCAATCGTTTTATCGTCACCATTACTGATACTAGCTTTTTAATTCCAGATTTATTTAATCAACTGATTTTAAATTCCTCAGCTGTCGTGCGATTTGAAATGTCTCTAGATCATTAGTCCAGGCATCTGGATTACTAGTCCAATATCATAACAACAGTATTATTACCAAAATTCCCTGGATTCTGGGAAGGTCCCAGCAGATTGGAAAACTGCAAATGTAACGCCCCTATTTAAAAAGGAGGCAGACAAAAAGCAAGAAACTATAGACCAGTTAGCCTAACATCTGTGGTTGGGAAAATGTTGGAGTCCATTATTAAAGAAGCAGTAGCAGGACATTTGGAAAAGCAAAATTCAGTCAGGCAGAGTCAGCATGGATTTATGAAGGGGAAGTCATGTTTGATGAATTTGCTGGAATTCTTTCAGGATGTAACGAACAGGGTGGATAAAGGGGAACCAGTGGATGTGGTGTATTTGGACTTCCAGAAGGCATTTGACAAGGTGCCACATAAAAGGTTACTGCACAAGATAAAAGTTCACGGGGTTGGGGGTAATATATTTGCATGGATAGAGGATTGGCTAACTCACAGAAAACAGAGAGTCGGGCTAAATGGTTCATTCTCTGGTTGACAACCAGTAACTAGTGGGGTACCGCAGGGATCAGTGCTGGGACTCCAACTATTTACAATCTATGTTAATGACTTGGAAGAAGGGACTGAGTGTAACGTAGCCATGTTTGCTGATGAAACAAAGATGGGAGGAAAAGCAATGTGTGAGGAGAACACAAAAAATTTGCAAAAGGATATAGACAGGCTAAGTGAGTGGGCAAAAATTTGGCAGATGGAGTATAATGTTGGAAAGTGTGAGGTCGTGCATTTTGGCAGAAAAAAAATCAAACAGCAAGTTATTATTTAAATAGAGAAAGATTGCAAAGTGCTGCAGTACAGTGGGACCTGGGGGTATTTGTGCATGAAACACAAAAGGATAGTATGCAGGGACAGCAAGTGATCAGGAAGGCCAATGGAATCTTGGCCTTTGTTGCAAAGGGGACGGAGTATAAAAGCAGGGAAGTCTTACTACAGCTATATAAGGTATTGGTGAGGCCACACCTGGAATACTGCAAGCAGTTTTGGTTTCCATATTTACGAAAGGATATACTTGCTTTGGAGGCAGTTCAGAGAAGGTTCACTAGGTTGAGTTCGTGGATGAGGGGGTTGACTTATGAGGAAAGGTTGAATAGTTTGGGCCTCTACTCGTTGGAATTCAGAAGAATGAGAGGTGATCTTATCGAAACGTATAAGATTATGAGGGGGCTTGACAAGGTGGATGCAGAGAGGATGTTTCCACTGATGGGGGAGACTAGAACTAGAGGGCATGAGCTTAGAATAAGGGGCCGCCCATTTAAAACTGAGATGAGGAGAAATTTCTTCTCTCAGAGGGTTGTAAATCTGTGGAAGTCGCTGCCTCAGAGAGCTGTGGAAGCTGGGACATTGAATAAATTTAAGACAGAAATAGGCAATTTCTTAAACGATAAGGGGATAAGGGGTTAGGGGGAGCGGGCAGGGAGGTAGACCTGAGTCCATGATCAGATCAGCCATGACCATATTGAATGGAGGAGCAGGCTCGAGGGGTCATATGGCCTACTCCTGCTCCTATTTCTTATGTTATGTTCTTATAACCACTATGCTACCATTCCTGTATTGTGTCAGATTAAGTTCATCTATTTCACCCCATTAGAATATAGTCAGGAATGAAACAGTAAAAGTATATTCTGGACCATTTTGGGTTTATATAAAATCAATGGCTGTGTAGCACCAGCTTTCTGGCCATGTTTATGAACAATGTTTTGAATTAAGTTAATCTAGGGGTTAAGTCATGGCAGGAGAGCTCGGACATATGTTATGCTCCTCCTGTACTATGTGGGAAGTCAGGGACGCCTCTGGTGTCCCTGACGACTACATCTGTGGGAAGTGCATCCGCCTGCAGCTCCTGACGGACCGCATTGCGGCACTGGAGCTGCGGGTGGATTCATTCTGGAGCATCCACGATGCTGAGAATGACGTGAATAGCATGTTTAGTGAGTTGGTCTTACCGCAGGTAAAGGGTACATAGGGAATGGGTGACCAACAGGAAGAGCAGTGCAAGGAAGGTAGTGCAGGGGTCCCCTGCGGTCATCCCCCTGCAAAACAGATACACCGCTTTGGGTACTGTTGGGGGGAATGACTCATCAGGGGAGGGCAGCAGCAGCCAAGTTCATGGCACAATGGGTGGCTCTGCTGCACAGGAGAGCAGGAAAAAGAGTGGGAGAGCTATAGTGATAGGGGATTCAATTGTAAGGGGAATAGATAAACGTTTTTGCGGCTGCAACCGAGACTCTAGGATGGTGTGTTGCCTCCCTGGTGCAAGGGTCAAGGATGTCTCGGAGCGGGTGCAGGGCATTCTGAAAAGGGAGGGTGAACAGCCAGTTGTCGTGGTGCATATAGGTACCAACGACATAGGTAAAAAATGGGATGAGGTCCTACAAGGCGAATATAGGGAGCTAGGAGCTAAATTAAAAAGTAGGACCTCAAAAGTAGTAATCTCAGGTTTGCTACCAGTGCCACGTGCTAGTCAGAGTAGGAATCACAGGATAGCTCAGGTGAATACGTGACTTGAGGAGTGGTGCAGAAGGGAGGGATTCAAATTTGTGGGACATTGGAACCGGTTCTGGGGGAGGTGGGACCAGTACAAACCGGACGGTCTGCACCTGGGCAGGACCGGAACCAATGTTCTAGGGGGAGTGTTTGCTCGTGCTTTTGGGGAGGACTTAAACTAATATGGCATGGGGATGGGAACCTATGCAGGGAGACAGAAGGAAGTAGAATGGGGGCAGAAGCAAAAGATAGAAAGAATAAAAGTAAAATTGGAGGGCAGAGAAACCGAAGGCAAAAAGCAAAAAGGGCCACATTAAAGCAAAATTCTAAAGGGGCAAAGTGTGTTAGAAAGACAAGCCTGAAGGCTCTGTGCCACAATGCGAGGAGTATTCGAAATAAGGTGGACGAATTAACTGCGCAGATAGCAGTTAACGGGTATGATGTAATTGGCATCACGGAGACATGGCTCAGTCACCCTGGAAGGCTGGGAACTCAACATCCAGCGGCATTCAACATTTAGGAAGGATAGACAGAAAGGAAAAGGAGGCGGGGTGGCATTGCTGGTTAAAGAGGAAATTAATGCAATAGTAAGAAAGGACATTCGCATGGATGATGTGGAATCAGTATGGGTGGAGCTACGGAATACCAAGGGGCAGAAAACACAAGTGGGAGTTGTGTACAGACCACCGAACAGTGGTAGTGAGTTGGGGACTGAAATTAGGGATGTATGCAATAAAGGTATAGCAGTTATCATGGGTGACTTTAATCTATATATTGATTGGGTTAAGCAAACTGGTAGCAATGAGGTCGAGGAGGATTTCCTGGAGTGTATTAGGGATGGTTTTCTGGACAAATATGTCAAGGAACCAACTAGAGAACTGACCATCCTATACTGGGTGATGTGTAATGAGAAAGAACTAATTAGCAATCTTGTTGTGCGAGGCCCCTTGGGGAAGAGTGACCATAATATGGTAGAATTCTTTATTAAGATGGAGAGTGACACAGTTAATTCAGAAACTAGGGACTTGAACTTAAGGAAAGGTAACTTTGATGGTTTGAGGCGTGAATTGGCTAGAATAGACTGGGAAATTATACTTAAAGGGTTGACGGTGGATAGGCAATGGCAAACATTTAAAGATCATATGGATGAACCTCAGCAATTGTACATCCCTGTCTGAAGTAAAAATAAAACGGGGAAGGTGGCTCAACCGTGGCTAACAAGGGAAATTAAGGATAGTGTTAAATCCAGGAGGAGGCATATAAATTGGCAGAAAAAGCAGCAAACCTGAGGACTGGGAGAAATTTAGAATTCAGCAGAGGAGGACAAAGGGTTTAAGTAACAGGGGGGAAATAGAGTACAAGAAGAAGCTTGCCAGGAATATAAAAACTGACTGCAAAAGCTTCTATAGATATGTGAAGAGAAAAAGATTAGTGAAGACAAACGTAGGTTCCTTGCAGTCGGATTCAGGTGAATTTATAATGGGGAACAACGAAATGGCAGACCAATTGAACAAATACTTTGGTTCTGTCTTCACGAAGGAAGACTCAAATAACCTTCCAGAAGTACTAAGGGACCAAGGGTCTAGTGAGAAAGAGGATCTGAAGGATATCCCTATTAGACGGGAAATTGTGTTAGGGAAATTGATGGGATTGAAGGCCAATAAATCCCCGGGGCCTGATAGTCTGTATCCCAGAGTACTTAAGGAAGTGGCCCTAGAAATAGTGGATGCATTGGTGATCATTTTCCAACAATCTACTGACTCTGGATCAGTTTCTATGGAGGATAGTTAATGTAACACCACTTTTTAAAAAGGGAGAGAGAAAGCGGGTAATTATAGATTGGTTAGCCTGACATCAGTAGTGGGTAGAATGTTGGAATCAATTATTAAGGATGAAATAGCAGCGCATTTGGAAAGCAGTGACCAGATCGGTCCAAGTCAGCATGGATTTATGAAGGGGAAATCATGCTTGACAAATCTTCTGGAATTTTTTGAGGATGTAACTAGTAGAGTGGACAAGGGAGAACCAGTGGATGTGGTGTATTTGGACTTTCAAAAGGCTTTTGACAAGGTCCCACACAAGAGATTGGTGTGCAAAATCAAAGCACATGGTATTGGGGGTAATGTACTGACGTGGATAGAGAACTGGTTGGCAGACAGGAAGCAGAGAGTCGGGATAAATGGGTCCTTTTCAGAATGGCAGGCAGTGACTAGTGGAGTGCCGCAGGGCTCAGTGCTGGGACCCCAGCTCTTTACAATATACGTCAATGATTTGGATGAAGGAATTGAGTGTAATATCTCCAAGTTTGCAGATGACACTAAACTGGCTGGCGGTGTGAGCTGTGAGGGGGACGCGAAGAGGCTGCAGGGTGACTTGGACAGGTTAGGAGTGGGCAAATGCAGTATAATGTGGATAAATGTGAGGTTATCCACTTTGGGGGCAAAAACGCAAAGGCAGACTATTATCTGAATGGCGGCAGATTAGGAAAAGGGGAGGTGCAACGAGACCTGGGTATTATGGTTCATCAGTCATTGAAAGTTGGTACGCAGGTCCAGCAGGTGGTGAAGAAGCCAAATGCTATGTTGGCCTTCATAGCCAGGGGATTTGAGTATAGGAGCAGGGATGTCTTACTGCAGTTATACAGGGCCTTGGTGAGGCCTCACCTGGAATATTGTGTTCAGTTTTGGTCTCTGTTGGATCTCTTAATTTTCAATGAAATGCGAACTCCGGTTGTAGTTTTAACATAACTTTTATTCTGGCAGCAGCAACAAGCTTCTGGCTGATTGCCAGTTCTTTGTCTTTCTGAGAACACATGGCAAAACATGGCTGTACTTATACCTGGCTCAGTTTACAGAAAAGAACGCGCCTTCTTTGACCTTATTGGCTCAATTAATATATTGTTAACCTTTAATTGGCTCGCTGTCAAAGGTCCTAAAATGTCAAGTTGATTGATGACTTAATGCAATGTGCTGAGTTGCACGTAGAAGCTCTAACTGGGGGGGGGGAGGTCTGTGAATTCTCACAGCCTGTCTGTATGCAGCCTGTTTGAATTCTCTATCAATCCCCCCTTTGATTCTTTCACAAACTGAATCATAAACCATCAGGTATCACTGGTTAAACATTGTACAAAATAATTTCCTTCTAAAATTTGTTGATGTGTTTCGCCACATATCCGGACTTGTCGATTCCACACAAATCGTGGCCACAATGGAAGTTTGGTTTTAGTAGTTTAATTAACCTTATTAGAACTTAATCCAAATCAATATCTTAATTCATGCAGTAAACAACCTTCCCTTAAGCATTAAATACCCCTGTGCCATGTACAGATGGTCTGCTGGGACCTGCAAGGTGTCTCACTTGCGGGACAGCAGCTACAGCCGCCTGGTTGCAACAACATTTAATAAACATAAACAAACAATATAAAAGTAAAATAATTACAACAAATAGAATTAAACCTTCCACCAATGAAGTTCCTATTGAACCTAGTCATTCAGTGCCTCCGCTCCACAAAGTGAATGATGGGGGTTGCTTAAGTTTTTCTACCTCCTTTTGGATATGCTCCGCTAAGTGGGTAATTTCTTCGGAGCTATCTGGGATATATGTGCAACACTCAGTTCCGAGTAGGGCGCAAGTACCTCCCTTTTCAGCCAGGATGTAGTCAAGGGCCAGTCTATTCTGTAGAGCTACTGTGCGGATTGCTACTATTTCTGCATTGATTTTAACTAGGGCCTCTGAGGCATCATTGGCTACCCGTTCCACAACGAATGCCATGTTAATGGATTCCCTTGCCAGTCTGGTGGTCCCATACCTGGGGATTAGAATGGCAAAGAACCTCTCTGTTTCTGTGATAGCTCTCTTAGGACGGTGTAAATGTTCCGACAGTGACTTTATATGATACATATATGGCACGATGTAGGCTAAATAGCAGGATCCCGTCCAATTTTCGGGCAACCAAGGGTAGGCCTTGTGGCCACACACCCAATAGGTGCCATTATAGGCAATGAATGTTAGCTGTTTCTTTGTCAGCAACACTCCGGGGCCTGTCCAGGCTTTTCCATCTGTTTTATTCAGAATCTCTGTTACATTAAGAATTCCCACATCGGCCCAGTTTGGACGGTTCCGTGGCTTGATTATATTATAATTCTGGGAGCAGTTACTAAACCCCATATTTTGGCCTCCTTTGATGTTTCTAATCAGAGAGACCGATTGCCCCATTCTTCCTATTCCCATTGTATTAGTGATAACAAAAAATGGGGGCCGTTTGGAATTATTGTAGCATGGTTGGTACCCCCCTTCAAAGGTAGTCAGATTGTAACCTGCTGACTTCCATTTACGTGCCCAGTTTTCCGTATCCTGAAACGCATTGCCTGTTTTGTTTTGATTAATTATCCACTCAGCCATTTCCGAGATATTCAAGGGAACTGGCCTCAAGGGAATCCCTCCCTTTGAGTGAATAGGAATATGCGCACATACCCAACGATTGGAAATGTTACTTTGTTTGGCATAAATGTATGACATATATAAAAAGGTATTTACATGTAATTCCCTTGGTACTCTACTATTTCCCTTTGGTGCAGAGGGTTGGCTAGTAAGAAGTAGGCATATGCCTAGAATACCTACAGTCAGTAATACAGTAAATTTATACATTTTGGCAAAAAGTAATTGTCTTTATTAGATTTCAGCTTCAGTTACGGGTGCTCGTTTAACGTGTGAGGCTTGGATCCAGGCTTTCTTTCCTTGGACTTTAACAGCTGCCTGGATGGTCAATAACACTTGGTAAGGTCCCTCCCACTTGGCACCCAAAGGTGCTTTATGCAACTTTTTCACATACACCCAGACTCCCGGGATGGTGTCGTGTCCTCCTTCGGGTGGATTACCCCAAGCTGCCGATACCTGTCGGGAAACAGAACTAATAGCATTGGTTAGGTTCTGAAAGTATGATAACAAAGTGTCACTCATTAAGTGAACATCAGCATTCCATAAATCAATAGTTCCTTCTTGGTGATATTTGGCAAGCCTTTGTTTCAGAGTTCGATTCATTCGCTCGACTTGTCCTGATGATTGTGGGTGATAAGGACAGTGTAAATCCCACGTAATGTTCAGTAACCTACAGACTTCTTGGCAGACAGCACCTGTGAAGTGTGTTCTCTGATCTGAGTCAATGCTACTCGGGACTCCCCATTGGGGAATGTAATCCTTACACAAGACCTTTGCAGTGTGATTGGCTGTGGCTCTTTTAGTTGGGACAGCTTCTACCCATCTAGAGAATCTGTCGAGCATGACAAGAATGTTAGTGTATCCTTGGCATGGAGGGAGAGATACCTCCATGGTATTTTCCTTGATATGTGCCTTACACTTCAGGATGGACACTTCCTGAGATAATTGTAAGTCTCGGAGTTCTTTTCCATTTCAGATAGGTGCAGATGTTGAAATGGTCCGACAGGGACAGGGGGCCTCAGTTGGGGCATTACTGTGATGGGTCCAGAATTATTTTTCTGGCAGACCACACAGCGGTCTGCTACCAGCTGGGCATGTTTTTTAAATCCCCGACCCCACCAGCTTTTCTGGAACCGTGCCGTCATCTGTTGTGAGGCCAAGTGTCCCCATGAGTGGATCTGTTGGGCTAAAAAAGGCATAAGCGCTTGTGGCGCGACTGGCTTGTCGGGAACTCTTTGTCTCCAGACACCATCTTCGCATAGCTTAATTCCTGCCTCAATCCATGTCCATTTTTCCTCTCGGGAGCACTCGCCTTGAATTATTTGAATGTCTCGTGTCAGAGTCCCGAGTGCTTTCAATCTGCACATCTGTGTTGATTCTTCTGGGAGAGCGCCCTGTGAGGCGGCATCTTTAACTGCCTGGTCGGCTAGGGCATTTCCCTGTGCTTCCGTGGTATTTTCTTTGGTATGTGCCTTACACTTCAGGATGGACACTTCCTGAGGTAATTGTATGGCCTCCAGTAAGTCTCGAACTTCTTTTCCATTTCGGATAGGTGTACCAGCAGCAGTGAGGAATCCTCTTTTCCGCCATAACAGACCAAAGTCGTGAGCGACTCCAAAAGCATAACGCGAATCTGTGTAGACATTAGCTGTCTGTCCTTCTGCTATTCGACATGCTTCTGACAGGGCCTGTAACTCGGCCTGTTGTGCTGACGTTCCTGAGGGTACACATCCTTTTGCCACTACCTCATATAAGGTTGTAACTGCCCATCCTGCTTTTCTGGTACCATTGTCAACAAAGGAGGAACCATCTGTAAACAGGATGAGGTCTGGGTTGTGCAGAGGCTCCTCTGCTGCTAAGGCTGCTTTTTCTGTTTCTTTTAAAATCTCCACGCAGTCATGCTCTTCACATTCTCCCCCCTCTTGCTCCCTCGATTCTGACATCGGGAGCACAGTTGCGGGATTAACCGGGCTGGCCCGGACGATATGGTGATTAGGAGCTTCCAAAACTGCTGTCCAACGGGTCCATCTTGCTGCTGTCACCTGAGACATTCTATTCATAGACAGCAAAGCGTGTACGGTGTGGGGACACTTGACAATCAGCTTTTGGTCGAGGACTAGACCCGCAGTGATCATTACCGCTCAACATGTAGCTTCCATGGCCCTTAGGCAACTTCCCCATCCGAGGGCTACCGCATCCAATTTTGCCGAATAATAGCCAATAGGTCTTTGACGATCCCCATGTTCTTGTGTCAGTATAGCTGTCATATATCCTTCTTTCTCATGAACAAACAGGGTAAATGGCTTACCACTGTCGGGGATTCCCGGAGCCGGTGCCGAACACAAAGCCTTTTTCAAACTCAGGAAGGCCTCTTGCTGTTCCTTAGTGAGGGTGATGGCTTCTTTAGAAGCATGTTTCCCCTTTAAAATATCATTCAGTGGCTGAGCAAGCTGTGTGAAGGAGTTAATCCAATTTCTGTTAAAGTTACACAATCCCAAAAAAGACCTTAGTTCCTGAATAGTGGTGGGTTTTTTAGCAGCCCGAATGGCTGCAGTTCTATCCTGGGTAAGTTCTCTCTTTCCTTGTGAAATCGTTTGTTCCAGGTATACCTCTTCTTGGGATATTTGTGCTTTGTCGATGCTGGCTTTATGTCCTTTCAGCCAAAGGTGGTCCAGCAAAGCGCGTAAATCTTGTTCATGCTGTTTTTCCGTGTTTGAAGCTAGCAGGATATCGTCTACATATTGGATGACTGTGGATGACAGGGGAGGTAATTCTCGCAAATGGCTTTGTAAAGCCATGTGGAATACCGTAGGGCTGTTGTGGAAACCCTCGGTAACCGGGTCCAAGTAAAGTGTTGTCCTTGGACAGTGAAAGCAAACCACTGTCGAACCTCCGGAGCCAGAGGCACTGACCAAAATCCGTTGGTCATATCTATAACCGAGAAATATTTATGTTCCGGTTTGAGGGCATTAAAAATGGTGGAGGGGTCTGCGACCAAAGGAGCTTTTTGATCAATACACTGGCTAGCTTTCCTATAATCGACAGTCAAATGCCAAGTCTCATTAGATTTCTGTACCGGCCACACGGGGCTATTGGAGGAGCTATGTGTTTTAATAAGCACCCCTTGTTTCTCCAATTGCTGAATAACCGGTAAGATTCCCGCGATGACAGTTGGACTGATGGGATACTGTTTAGTGCATGGAGGCTTGGTCCCGGTAAATGACGCAGGCTCCATCTGGAGTAGGCCACAATCGTTCTTATCTTTAGCCCATATTGGATGTTCCTTCAATTCTTCTTTCTTCTAAGTTCTAATTGACCATGTCACCCGACCATCCTCGAAATGCAACGATGAATCTACTTGGATTTGAACGTCCATTCCCAAAAGGGGTTGATCTACTGGGCCTATTCAGACTGGCGTGGTTAGTTCATGTGGACCCAGCCCTATAAGTACCGGTGTTGTCCTTTTAATTTCCATTTTATGGCCCCCAACTCCATAGGCTGTACGTGCCCTACCATCCAACGGCAAAAAGTCTCCATATTGTAGGGGTAAGCATGTTAATTCCGCCCCTGTGTCTAAAAGACAGTCCACATCCTTATCGCCCACCCTCACAGTTATATATAGCCCATCTCCCCTTTGTTGTATTAGTGCGAGGAGGGGGGCCAGGGTGGGCTCTAATCATTTTTTGCTATCCCAAGTAACTCCTTCTGTTGTTGTATTGTCAGTCGCTTAAATGCTTCTGTGAGGTCGTTATCTTGTGACAAGCCTGGTTTGTTGGCCGAATTGTATCCCGGGCCGCGTCCTCTTCCCCAGCCGCGACCTTGCTGTTTTGCCCTGCACGTCTTGGCCCAGTGACCTTCTTTCCCACAATAATGACATTTTCCAGGTAATTTTCCTAATGACTGTTTATCGGAATCCTGGGATTTCCATCCCACAGCCTGCAGTGCTCGGACTTTAGCTCCCATATCCCGATCTAATTGGTTACATCGATCCACCAATGCTGCAAAGGTAGTTCCTCTACCTTCCCAGTCCGGTAACACTACCTTAAGCATTTTGGACAGTTCTGGCTTTAGATCTGCCACGAAAGCTGCTTTCAGGGGTCCAAACACTTGTTCATCCATTTCCTCATCCGTATTATTCATACCCGAATGTTCTAGCCACGTGCATCTAAACCGCTCATCATACTCCAGGACCTCCTCTGTTCCTTTCTGTTGGCAGGCTGCAATTTTTCACCAGTCTGTCTTAGCTGGATTGAAGGTTTGCAGCCAGTGTTTAATCGTCTCCCACCCTGCATCTAATTCTTGCTCATCCTGCCCCAAAGCTTCTTCTACCTTGTCGTGCAATTTTCTTCCCTGTGTTTTTGGCACCATTATGGTGAAAATTTGCACTCCGTCCCAGGGATGAAGTTGATATATATTTCTTAAGCGGACCAATTGGTCCCACATTTTCACTCCCCTTTTCTTTGGATTGGGCAATTCCTTGGACCATTTATCAATTTTCTCTGGGTCTGCTGGATCATGAACTAAATATTTTGCATACACCCTGTTCTTCGTTGTTTTGGTTCTGCCCTCATCCGCAGTCTCTTCTGATTTGACTAAAACTCGTCTTTTTTAAAAAGGGGCAAAGCGCATCCCTAATTCTTCATCCTCCGACCTTGTTTTGTCGGAGGACTCAGAATCCGTATCTATTCCTCGGTCGTGTCTTCGGGTTTGCGCTTTTAATTTATCCAAACATGGGTACCCTGGGAATTTACCGATACATTTTCCTTTTCCTATTACTGTCTCTTGACCTAATGATTTTTTCCATTCTTTAATTTTACCTTTAAGATCTTTAACTTCCACTTCCAACTTTTCATTTTCAAGCTTTTTCTGTCGCAGCTGTTCACAAACCGCTTGCAATTCGTCCTTTGTACTGGTCAGGTCCCTATCATGTTGGGAACGCGTTATAATTTCATTCCGCTGTCAGATCTGTCTCATAACGGTTCGGGACCATTGGGTTCGCTCTTTACTTTTCATACGGGTCATTTTTTCCCAGACCCTTTTAATCTCGTCCAAGGACCATTGTCCTTTGGAGGTTCCGTACTTTTGTTCGATCTTAATACAGGTTTTAGATAAGTTGAATTGTTGCTCTATGTATTCTTTCAACTGTTCGAGGATTTCATCTGTCGAAACCTCAGGTGGTGCCTGCCCACCTTTAACAGTTGTAGGCAATTCTTTGCTCTTATCTCCTGCTACCATGGTACTGATTTCTTTACTGGGGTCTCGAGTCGTAGGCTTTCCAGCCGATCAGTGGGTCGGTGATTAATTAACTAACATACCGCCGAAGTTTAGGCGTCTATGGGAGCTCGAGCCGACTACCAACCGGAGGGTTCGCAAACCGGAGGCTTTCGGAATCGCGTAGAAAGAGAGGCGAATTTAGACTTTTGACCAAGGACTTTTATAAAGAGGAGTCCTTACCTCAGTATGTAGGTCCGATGTCCAAAATTCAGTTTCTTCCCTCAGCGATCCTGTTCGTGACACCAAAATTGTTGGATCTCTTAATTTTCAATGAAATGCGAACTCCGGTTGTAGTTTTAACATAACTTTTATTCTGGTAGCAGCAACAAGCTTCTGGCTGATTCCCAGTTCTTTGTCTTTCTGAGAACACATGGCAAAACATGGCTGTACTTATACCTGGCTCAGTTTACAGAAAAGAACGTGCCTTCTTTGACCTTATTGGCTCAATTAATATACTGTTAACCCTTTAATTGGTTCGCTGTCAAAGGTCCTGAAATGTCAAGTTGATTGATGACTTAATGCTATGTGCTGAGTTGCACGTAGAAGCTCTAACTGGGGGGGAAGGTCTGTGAATTCTCACAGCCTGTCTGTATGCAGCCTGTTTGAATTCTCAATCAATCTCCGAATCTGAGGAAGGACGTTCTTGCTATTGAGGGAGTGCACCGAAGGTTCACAAGACTGACTCCCGGGATGGCCGGACTGACATATGAGGAGAGATTGGATCAACTGGGCCTTTATACATTGGAGTTTAGAAGGATGAGAGGGGATCTCATAGAAACATATAAGATTCTGATGGGACGGGACAGTTTAGATGCGGGTAGAATGTTCCCAATGTTGGGAAAGTCCAGAACCAGGGGACACAGTCTTAGGATAGGGGTAGGCCATTTAGGACTGAGATGAGGAGAAACTTCTTCACTCAGAGAGTTGTTAACCTATGGAATTCCCTGCCACAGAGAGTTGTTGATGCCAGTTCATTGGATATATTCAAGAGGGAGTTGGAGATGGGCCTTACGGCTAAAGGGATCAAGGGGTATGGAGAGAAAGCAGGAAAGGGGTACTGAGGGAATGATCAGCCATGATCTTATTGAATGGTGGTGCAGGCTCGAAGGGCCAAATGGCCTACTCCTGCACATATTTTCTATGTTTCCATGTTTCTATGTTAAAATAGCAAAGTAATTTTATACGAATGTGTTGGGTGCTCATGACCCAGTGTGATTTACCCAAAATTCTGGGAATTGGTGGTGTCTTGGACACAATTAGTCTGAACATATTCTGAGGAAAGACAGAGGATACCGAGAGTGGAAAGGACTGTCAAGGAATAAAGCTGGCGATACTGGTGTTAGTCTTGAAAAGGTAATATCCCACTCCAATAACGCACCATGAACAAAGAGTCTCAGTCCGGTCTCAGTTACTGTCAAATCAGCAACATGTTAGAACTGAAACCGAAGAAAGGAATCATACACAGCTGAATAATGTTCATTTTATAAAGGAAGGAAAAATAAAAAATACAGAACCCACTCACAGGAGAAACAATATTAGGGGTAGCAAAGAAAGTCAGAGCAAATGTGAGACTGAAACTTACTCATGAGGTAGGGAGCAGGACATTTGATAGACTGTGTAAGTTCATGCCAATGGGGATTGGGCAAACACACAACTGGATCAACCCACCACCACTGTAACAACCACTGGATGTTTGAGCTCTTTGGGACTCAGGTGTGTTGAATGCTCACATCATCAGCAACTTGCATTTATTTAGTGCCTTTAATGTAGTAAAATGTCCCAACTACCTAAAGCTGCTAAATTGATCTATTATGCTTTAAACTATTGAACAGAAGCAAATATTCTGACTTCAAATATTGTGTAGAATTCCTCCCCGCCATCATAATTGGGTAGTGCTGTCTAGTGCTGCCTATAGCCACCATATGTCTTCATGAACTTAGGTGATAATTCAGATAAGTACTGTTCTTCTTCAAATTGAATTCTCTACACACTGCTGCAGGGCCATCCCAGGCTATGGTCTGTAATGGGGCAGTGGGGTAATCACACAAGGGATAAACTTCCTTGAAGACATCACAACATTGAAGGGGTCCCAATGTGGTCACCTAGCTCGGCCCAGTATATAAATCCATTAAACCCTCCCCACCCAGCAATCTGTGGCCACATACATTCTCTTTCAGCAACACTTGAATCTTTCACATTTTCATTCCCTTATCCAGTCTGTTAAATAAAGTATACATAACATTTTTTTTAATTTGTTCATGGGATGTGGGCATCACTGGCAATGCCAGCCTTTATTGCCAACCCTAATTGCCCTTGAGAAAATGGTGGTGAGCCACCTTCTTGAACCGCTGCAGTCCGTGTGGTGAAGGTGCTCCCACAGTGCTGTTAGGGAGGGAGCTCCAGGATTTTGAACCAGCGATGATGAAGGAACGGCGATATACTTCCAAGTCAGGCTGGTATATGACTTGGAGGGGAACATAACATTAATTATTTTCCTTCAAGTTTAAAAAAATACATTTTCTTCCTTAGAATTTGTCAGCTAGCTCTCCACTTAGAATATGGCTATTACCTGTGGGTGTTGCACTTGACACTACTCGCTAACGTCCACAACCATTACCCCAACTGGGGTGTCAGCTGTCCACTTGACTCAGTTTCTAGCCTTCCAGTCTCTGCACTAGAAGGCTGTGTCTTCAAGCCTTACTTCAGAACTTGAGCACATGACCCAAGCTGACACTGCAGTTCAGTGCTGAGGGAGGGCCGTGTTATATGAGATGCTGCTCTTTCGATGAGACATTTAACCAAACAGCTGTCTGGGCGTTCAAATCCCAGGGCATGTGTTGAAGACTAGGGAGCCCTCTCACTGTGCTGGTCAACGTTCCATCCTCAACCACCACCAACAAAACAGACTCATCTTACTGCTTTGTGTGTGGGCCCTTGCATAACATTTACTAGGCCTCACAGTAATTGATTGTATGTGAAGTGCCAGGAGACTGCTCATCAAAGCATATGCCAGCCTGCTCTACATGTTGTGGGTTCTCTACCTACACTAAGGATTGACTGTATTGCTTACAGGATACGATTCAAGATCAAATTTGTTGACATTCAACAAAACCACCTGATGAGCAGGGATTGGACCCATCACTGTTAACATGCGGGTGACTTCATGCAATGTTCTACTAATCAAGCTTATGGTTTTAAGTGGAGAAGATTTGTTCACTGGTGCTCTCCTACACTGTCTCACATGCATTATAAGAACATAAGAATATAAGAAATAGGAGCAGGAGTAGATCATTCAGCCCCTCGAGCCTACTCCAGCATTCAATGCGATCATGGCTGATCTTCTACCTCAACTCCACTTTCCTGACTGTCCCCATATCCCTCGATTCCCCTAATATCCAGAAATCTATCGATCTCTGTCTTTAATATACTCAACGACTGAGCATCCACAGCCCTCTGGGTAGAGAATTCCAAAGATTCACCACCCTCTGAGTGAAGAAGTTTTTCCTCATCTCAGTCCTAAATGGCCGACCCCTTATTCTGGAACTGTGACCCCTGGTTCTAGACTTCCCAGCCAGAGGAAACATTCTTCCTGCATCTACCCTGTCAAGCCCTGTAAGAATTTTGTATGTTTCAATGAGATCACCTCTCATTCTTCTAAACTCTAGAGAATATAGGCCTAGACTATTCAATCTCTCCTCATAGGACAATCCCCTCATCCCAGGAATCAGTCTGGTGAACCTTCATTGCACTACCTCAATGGCAAGTATATCCTTCCATAGGTAAGGAGACTAAAACTGTACACAATACTCCAGGTGCGGTCTCACCAGGGCCCTATATAATTACAGTAAGACATCTTGGGGCTGAAATTCAGAGTCTCAGAAAGACACGTTACTGCCCGTCTGCGGCGGCCATGCATCGGAATCCCGTGGCTGCCGTTTTGTGGTCAAATGGCCGACCCGATCCAAATTCAGGTCGGAAATTTTTTGGCCCGATGCTGATGGCCGCCACAAGCACATCATCAGAACGCGCACACCGCTTTCCCTCATCTTAAAAATACACCGACCGAAAATCAGGTCGAAAAATCGCAGCCCCACCTCGCCGTGTCCCCAACAGCTTTCTCTGCTGTTAACTGTGTGCGGCCTGGCAGCATGGTGGCTCTTCAAGGGGAGGGCCCACTGCAACGGCCACTATGGATTTATTTTTGTCGGCTGACTTCCCGATTGGCCAGCAAGATACTGCCCACAGGTTTGGCTGGGTCGCTAACGAGCAACCTGGCACCCCCTCGAGTGCCAGGCTGCTGGCCTGGCCGAAACCCTCCCTGGTGGCCTAGTGGCCGAAGATTAAAAATGATAGAATCTCTCCCCTTTAAGGGAGGGGAGAGAGCATGGTGACACACACGCGCTGTGATGTCACCATCACTCCACCGCTGATTGACAGTGGCAGAATCCAAGTCTGACCCAAATTCAGCCCCTCAGCCTGCCTTCCTGTCTATGTCCCGCCCCCACTATGACCAATTTCCTTTGGGACTTGGAAAAAATTTCAAAGTCCTGAAAATCGATCATCCAACTGCATCATGGATCCCTGCAGAACCTTTCTTGTGCGACTGAATTTCGGCCCCTTTTTTCTTGTCCTCAAATCCTCTTGTAATAAAGGCCAACATACAATTTGCTTTGTTAATTGCCTGCAGTACCTGCGTGTTAACTTTCAGTGATTTGTGTACCAGGACACCCAGGTCCCTCTGAACACCAACATTTCCCAATCTCTCACCATTTAAATAAATACTCTGCTTTTCTACTTCTCCTGCCAAAGTGGATAACTTCACGGTTGCATCAGAAAGCTGATGCGCCTGATTTTTGGAGTGGTACTTACTGCTGGAACTCCTGGTTCGGTAAGTAGAGCCATTTTCAGTACTTTGAAATTTTTTCAAAGTCCTACAGGAAATGGATCATAATGGGG